>NC_052507.1:53403818-53686318 GCF_014356525.2 Nilaparvata lugens
AATTAAAAGGAAAAAGGAGCCTCCTTCATACGCCAATACTAGAGTAAAAATCAAACTATAGAATTATTCATCATAAATCAGCTGTCGAGTGGATTATAAATCGCTTGCCATAAAGCATGCAATTCAATACAAAGAACTTATAACTTGTCTGGGCGTCTAGATGTCTTCTGGTTTTCTCACGCTAAATTCCGGAAAACGTTATATGATAATTAAATCTTGTGAAAGCATGATCTGATCAAATAAATTCGGTCCAAAAATGGATATTTCAAATTCGGTCGAAAAATAAAAAAATTATTGTTGAGTGTACTTAAGCCCATATTCCAATACACAAAAAATGGCCAATTTCTATATTCAAAGCTGCATGTCTTGTGAAATACTTCTGATAAAATTTCCAAATCAAGTGAGGATGTAAAAATTGTCCCCCTCTACCCACTACAATAAATAATACTTTTGATTCCAATACAATTCGAAAGTTACAGAAAATGTTAAAAATGGCCATTCCAGTTTTTCCATTTTTTTCGTGATTTTACTGTTGATCAAGAGTTTCTAAAACGAGTCTGATACATCATAAACACTCACGATTGATTCCAAATTGTAGATAAATTCATCCTCTACGAGCTCAGCTGCCTAAAATCCATCTTGGATCACTCTGGCATATCATAGAACTGCCAAAACTGTTGATATGAGAAAAATATCTACAATTTCCGGCTTTTTCTCAACAATCAAATCTCACTTTACAAACATATTTTTTCATGAATCGTTTACAGCAGATGAAAGAAAAAATGCTATTGCACATTTCAAGATCAAGTATTGATTTTTATAATGAGGGGTTACAGAGATACATAGCTTTGAATAGAGAAATGGGTCATTTTTTGTGAATTGGAATATGTGCTTAAGTACACTCAACAATAATTTTTTCATTTTGCGACCGAATTTGACTTATGATGCATGATTCTGGAACGCCTTGACGAGCCGAGAAGAATGAAGTGTAGTACGATGAAATCTGAGCATTGTGTCAAAAGTTATAGGTGTTTGAAATTTTGATCCTTGAGGTGTCCTTAAGGCGCCTCTCCACTAGGAAATACTGAAATGAAGTGCATCTAGCGGGTGATTCTCATAGAACATGATCTCATGAACTTATGTCATTGTGCGAAATCTCAATGTGAGGACAATGTAGTTGCTGATGATGGTTGAAGCTGAAAATGAGGTGTTTTTCACAATACAAGGAGCATTGTTGTCAGGTGTACCTGGAAATTTATTTGAGATAGAGCGCTCTCCCTGATCTCAAATTGTAGAGCACAAAAATAGGCCCAGAGGGATTTTGAATTATATATCTATATGTTAACAATCGGAAAATATTGTTGATCAAAAACTAAAATTCATCAAAATTGATTTTTCCTTCAATTTCACTCATTTTTGAAAAATCATAACTCAGTACTCATTGGAGAAAAGAGTTCCGAATGATTTTATTTTATTCAGAATTTTTTTATCTAAAAAAGGCGAGAGCAAATTTTTCTGTCCGATTACGAGATTTGGCAGAAATAGCTGAAAACTGGAAAATGAGCCGATAATACAAGGTTTTTGGGTCACCCTGTATGTAGAACAAGGAAATTTTGAATGAAGAAATTGGTTTTGGACTTCTCTCATGTACCCAAATAATATATTAAAAATCAGAACCACAATATAAATTGCAAGCACATCCCCTTTTTTATGTCTATATTGACTGGACTAATAGGTAATTTTAGCATTCAAACATATATTTCATATGTTAATCAAATTTCTGGTTGAGGTATTTAATTTAGTTGGCTGAATGACTACTCTATTATGCTTCCTCATCTGAGCTTAGACCTTCTAACCTATTTCCAATGTAAGTTTTTAAAATAGAGATGCTTTGCATGTTATTTAAATGGAGTTACTTTTCCTCCCTAGGGAGTTTTTTAGTACCGAGAGCGAAAAAGTGACACTTTAGTATTATGTTCCAGGGAGTAAAGTAAGCACTTTACAGGAGGTGGAGGAAAAAGCATTTTACTAAAGTGTCACTTTTTCGCTCTCGGGAGGAAAAAACAGGAAAACTCCCTAGAGCGTAAAAGTAACTCCATTTAAATAACATGGGAAGCATCTCTATTTTAAAAACGTACATTTGAAATAGGTTAGAAGGTCTAAGCTCAAATGAGGAAGCATATAGAGTAGTCATTAAACCAACTAAATTCAATACCTCAACCAGACATTTGATCAATATATGAAATTTATGTTTGTATGCTAAAATTACCTATTACATACTTCATATTAGTATACTATTAAATTTTAGAAATATTTTTTTAATATTCCATGTTATTCAAAATACCAGCCAACAAATATTTTCCATCAACTAATCAAATTTGGAACTCACTCATGAGTGAGTCGGCCATTGTTGTTACAACTTTTGCCGACAGATAGCATATAGCGCTGTCGGCGGTGAATTGTGATTACTTCCAGCTGTTTACTTTCTAGATTATGTTGTAACACATTGTTACTGGTCACATAAGTTTTTAAAATTATTTTATTTGCAGTTTTTATAAAAATGTAGGTGGAGGAAAAATGTTGTGTATATCACGAGTGAAAAATGCTTTTTCTCCCTCAGGGAAATTGTTGCCCTCGGCTTCGCCTTGTCAATCTTTCCCTTCAGGGAGAAAAAGTGACATTTTTCACTTTAGATATACAAATAACTATTTCACTCGTGATGTACAGTCCGGGTCCTGTAGCTTTGCCTATCAGCGGCTAGTAGAGTACAATACTATCTGTTCAAAAACATCGAGCAATATCGAGGATTGCTCCAAAGTTTTGAATCAAATTATGTAAAGGTATATTTTATTGATGATTGTAATATATTTTACATGAAATAGACTATTTTATCAAAGAAAATAAAAAATAATATTGTATGAAAATGTATTGGGGTGATTTGAGTTACAGCTATCCAATATAAATAGATGGTTGTGCTCTAGTACAGTCTGTGGCAAAGTGTAGTAAAAATATAAAGAATCGGAAACCCTGTTCTCCCGCTATCATAATAGTGGACCTCACTATACTATAGGTAAGTGTATACTATTTGTTACCTTTGCGAGTGGATTGTAGTTGAGATCAATGGGCGAGATGACGGTGAATATAGCGGTGGCATATTCGCTGGAGTTCCAGGGTCGCTCGAGTGTGGCAGTTACCGAGTACCTCACAAAGCCTCGGTCGCCCTCGAACGACGCAGGAAGCCCGGGCGGCAGGCAAGCCGCGAACGAGAAGTTGTGCTGGCCAGGAGGCAGATGCAGCTCGCCTGCACAAATTCAAACACATCAATCATCATCCTCTAGCAGACAAAATAATAGAGAAAAACTAGCGTAAAAAATATAAATATCATGGTATAGGTCATTCATGTTCCAAATTACCGGGTGATTACAAATGAAATATACAACTTCAATAGACTGTACAAAATTAAAATGGTGTATTTCAACATAGTAAGTGATAAAGGTTTGAAGGGAATTTCTTAAAGTTTATGTTGGTAGAACTGTTGCTGGCTATTGTTGGCTGCTCCGTGTTACAACAGCCAGTTTAGTTTAGCAATATGGCCGCTACTCAAGTGGAGAAAGCTTATTGTGTTCTTGAATTAGCAGAAACAAACTCTGTTACTGTTGTGCAGCGTCATTTCAGAACAAAATACGGTAAACCACCACCAACAAGGCAATCAATTTATGACTGGTATGAACGTTTTGAAAGCAGTGGATGTGTGTGTAAGAAGAAGAGTACTGGAAGACCTTCTGTTACAGAAGAAAAAATTGATAGTGTTCGTGATGTTTTTGTACGAAGTCCAGGAAAATCGACTAGATCAGCGAGTTTAGAATTGCAAATTCCTTAACCTACTGTGTGGAAAATTCTGCGGAAACGTTTGAAAATGACACCTTATAAATTGCAGTTAGTACAAAGTTTAAATGACAATGATAAAGTTGTACGTAAAAATTTTTGTCAAGAGATGCAACATTGTCTTGAAAATGACGACACATTGTTTAATCGCCTAATTTTCAGTGATGAATGCACTTTTCACATTAGTGGAAAAGTTAACAGACATAATGTACGAGTATGGGGAACAGAAAACCCAAGAGAGACTGTACAGCATATACGCGATTCTCCTAAAGTGAACGTGTTTTGCGCTTTATCTTGTGAAAAGGATTACGGACCTTTCTTCTTCCAAGAACCATCAGTAACCGGGAGAATTTATCTGGACATGTTAACCGAATGGTTAATGCCTCAACTCCATGAAGATAGTTGTAACTTCATTTTTGTACAAGATGGAGCTCCGCCTCACTGGTGCTCAGACGTCAGAGGGTATCTGGATCAACATCTTCCTAGACGATGGATCGGCCGTGCAAGTGAGGAAAACGTTGTGTTTCAGCCGTGGCCACCTCGTAGTCCGGACCTAACGCCCTGCGACTTTTTCTTGTGGGGCTATGTAAAAGACAGAGTTTTCGTACCACCGCTTCCTGTTGATATCGATGATCTTAAACAACGAATCACAAATGCTCTTGCTACAGTTAACAGTGAGATGCTTAGTCGTGTGTGGTCAGAATTTGACTACCGTGTTGATATCTGTCGTGTTGCAAATGGTGCACACATTGAACATCTGTAAATTTTCAATAAAAACTTCAAGAATTCTTCTATGTAATTATGTAAGTAATGATCTAAACTTTTAAATAATAAATTCTCTACAAGCTATTCAAACTGTCTATTTCATTTGTAATCACCCGGTATAGTGAGGTGGTCCACGTTATAATGGCAGTGGGAAAAGACAGTGGAGAAGGGTAGGAGGAGGCGGAGGAGGCGGAGGAGAAGAAGGAAGAGGAGGAGAAGGGAGAGAAAGAGGAAGAGGAGGAGGAAGAGAAAGAGGAAGAGGAAGAGGAGAAATAAGAAGAGAAGAAGGAATTGTTGAAAGATAAAGGAATTGGAGGAATCCAATATCTGCTGATGAAAGACTTGTAATAACATTAAAGTCATATTTTCTATGAAATATGAATGACATGTATTAGAATAGCCTTACTTTTGATTTCAAAGTGCAATAGATGCATTTTCTCTTTTGTATAATCGAATAATACAGGGGAATTCGGGCAAACATTAAATATACTAGTGTACTAGAAGATGGGAAAATGTAGTAGAACAAGCGCAATATTATGTATAAGACACGTTCCAAAAAACAAACCAGCTTGTTACAAAGTTTGATGCCACGCTCCGCTCCGCTCTGCGAGTAGACGCTTCCAGTGTGTTTCAGCTCATTACTTAACATGATATTGTTCACGACGCTCCTCAACGCCACACTCCGCTTTCAGTGTCTCTGTAAGCTTAATGAAACTTAAACTATAGTGAGATCTACTTCAAACTGTTGGTTGAATGGAAATCATTCATGTTATTTATAGATGTTTACAGTTTGAAGCGAACAGTGTTCGCTATTTAAAATATGTTGATGGAATTCTTCTTTTTTCTAACTTTTCTCATTAAAAATATTTATAATCCTCGTGTTTTTCCCTGTTTTGTCCTGTCGTTTTTCCTTGTTCTGTTCACTGATTCCATATTTATATTTCAATTCTTTATAAAATTTCGAGATATTCTCGAAACCCCAGTAAATTCTTATGCTCTTGAAAATGTGGAATTTTTGAAAAAACAGGTTTTAATCCAATTTCTTTCTCTTTCAGGGCTTATAACTCTCCAACAATGCATTGTATAAATTAATGCTTATCGTAGTTTTGTAGAGCATTGAATTATATTTAATTTATGTATAGTTTTATTATTTCAAGTTTTCCTTTCATTGTTATAGCAGCTTTAATGTGAGAGTAGAATTTTAAATTTTTCTAGTGTTAATTCAGTGGTTCCACACCTTAACAGAGACGATTAAGATGCGCAATTTTGCTATGTTCACCTCCTAACTAGTCTTAGTTGAGCTGCAAAGCCAAAAATTGTATTTCAGACACTCCCTGTCAATAATTGGATCAATAAATTATTGCGACATTGAAAATTTCACCCCCTCCATTAAAGCTGCTATAACAATGAAAGGCAAACTTGAAATCTTGAAATAATAAAATTAGAAATCAAATTGAGGAGAATTTAATGCACTTTTTGTGTAGTGTGGTAATTATTATTCATATTGAATGAAAAAGACTAAGAAATTGCCAAAAACCACTGATTTATTGATAATTAGAAAGACCGGTTTCGGTCTTTGACAATGGTGTAATAACCGATACCGGTCTTTCTAATTATCAATAAATCAGTGGTTTTTTGACAATTTCTTAGTCTTTTTCATTCAATGAGAATTCAATGCTCTACAAACCTACGATAAGCATTAATTTATACAATGCATTGTTGGAGAGTTATAAGCCCTGAAAGAGAAAGAAATTTGATTAAAACCTGTTATTTCATCAATTTTACACTTTCAAGAGCGAATATCTCGAAAACTGTCGGAAAAATGCAAAACACCACGAACAAAAATTGTGGAAAATCTATCAAGCTTAATTTTTGAATAGTTAGTCATGTCGGTTGAACGCATTGTTCCCAAGATATAAAGAGTGGAAGCAAAAGGCTAAAAAATACAACATTTAAACCACCCTCAACCCCTTAGCAAATGAGGTAGGGATGGGGACTTTTGATATGTTATCCTCTCAACTAGTCCCAACAAAGCTACAAATTTAAAATTGTGTTCAAAGCATTCCTTCCAAATTCCTTTGTCAATGATTGGTCTAATGTTGCATGGATTTTTCACAACGATTTTTAAAAAGTTGTAAGAGCAAAAATATCAATAAATTTGAGGCAAACGTGTTTTTTTCAAAAATGACACACCTTCAAAAGCGGATATCCCGAAAACTATACAAGATATAAAAAAGTTCAGAGATTAATAATTTAGGAAATTAGGTAAGATTCAATTTTGTAAAGAACAGTCATGTTTGTAAAGTACATAGTTTTCGAGTTATATGCGAAAAACCAATAAGTTAAATGTTACCTTTGAACCACCCCCTTAGCACAGAGGGCAGGGGTGCTATTACCTCTTTACCTTCTTTTAAGCATTCAATTCCTGGACTAATAGAACTGAGTTCCCGTGTGGGGATTTGCTAGTTACATCTATCGGGCGCGTCCCCATTGGAATTGGGAAATGCTCACTGGCACTGCAGCCAGCAGTGTCAGGGGGTAGTGGCGAAATTAAATAGTCACCGTGAAAAAAAAACTGGACTGGTCCTCCAGGTTCGGGGTTGGGCGTGAGGTCAGCAGCCTCACCCTGTAAAAAACCAACTCACGCTTCGAACACAAGCAATCAGCCTCGGATCGGGACAGGAATAACGGAAAATAGAAACGGCCTTCAATCACACAAAAGAAACTGGAAACGGAAATTTGTTGTAAAGATAGCATCCTGGAATGTGCAAACACTGATGAGGGCAGGTAAGATGATGGAAGTGTATGAGATGAAAAAATTTGATGTAGATATCCTAGCCCTGCAAGAAGTTAGATGGAAGGGATCAGGAAGAGTTGACAAAAAGGATTTTAGCTTGTACTACAGTGGGAACACAGAAAGGTCGGGTATGTATGGAGGAACTGCATTCATGGTAAACGCCAAGTTAAGGAAAGGTTTGTTGGTTTTCGAACCCATATCTGATAGATTGTGCAAATTGAGGATCAAAGGTTGTTTCTGGAACACAACAATGCTTTCAGCCTATGCTCCAACTGAAGAAGCATCAGAAGAGGTCAAAGAAACCTTCTATGATCACTTAACGAATTTAGTCAGCAAGATTCCCAAACATGGCATGAAAGTATTGCTAGGAGACTTCAATGCTAAGATAGGAAAAAAGGTCTTCTTAGCGGAGGTAGCAGGAAAAAATACCCTCCACGAGGAATGCAATGAGAATGGTAGAATGCTTGCTTAACTGGCTGAGGAGCAGGCTCTTGTTATTGCCAGTACAAAATACCAACATAAAAAGATTCATTTAGGCACATGGAAGATACCGGGAACCAATATTGTGAACCAGATAGATCATGTTCTGGTCTCAAAAAGACATGCTAGCTCCATAGAAGATGTCAGAGCAGCAAGGGGTCCAAATTGTGACTTGGATCACTTTATGGTGAGAGCAACAGTGATCCAGAGATTATCAATGGCAGATAAAGGACCCAAGAAAAATAGGTTCAAATGGGATTTGGAGAAGCTAGCAAATACAGAAATTAGGCAACAATTCGAAAATACCATGAATAGGGAACTCGACAAATCCTTATGTGAGATAGCACAGGAGGGGAGTAAAAATGATATTGAGAGATTGTGGACCAGAACTAGGCAAGCAGTAATACAAGCATCACAACAAACTATAGGAGAAAAAAGGAGTGAAAGAAGAACGGAATGGTATGACGAGGAATGTAAGGAAGCAGTACAAAAAAAGAATGAAGCAAGAGCATCAGTGTTACAAAGAGAAACTTGTCAAAACGTAGAGAAATATAGAGAAAAAAGAAGAATAGCCAACAAAATCATAAAAAAGGCAAAACGACAACATATGAAAAGTAAACTCAAGAACTTGGAGGAACTAAGAACGTTGAATGAGACAAGAAAGTTTTATAAAGCACAGAAAGCTGTCAGTGTAGGATTTCAATCCAAAGTCAAGGCATGCAAGGACAAAGACGGCAATGTGATAATAGAGGAAAATCAGATTACTGAAAGATGGGCAGAGTACTTTGAAAATATATGCCCAAGTGTAGAGGACCCACCAAACATAGAACAATAGATGTCAAACTATCAGTCTGCTGATTTAGAGGTAACAGAACCAAGTCTTCAAGATATAAAAGAGGCTGTGAGTAAATTAAAGAATGGAAAGGCAGCTGGAGAAGATAATGTTACCGCGGAAGTGTGGAAATATGGAGGAGAAGCTGCAGTGAAGTGTCTGCACAGGATAATAATATTGATATGGAGGACAGAAAAGATGCCAAGTGAATGGAAGAAAGGTCTTATTTGTCCAATTTTTAAAAAAGGGGACAAACTGCTGTGCAACAATTATCGAGGGATAACCCTACTGGACATAGCTTACAAAATATTTTCAAAAGCTTACCAAATTTTCACCCTAAGGCAAATAATGGAAAAGTTTTATGAACATAACATCAATCTACACATGCTCTTCATCGACTTCAAGCAGGCCTTTGCCAGGGTGAAGAGAATTAAAGTGCTGGAAGCTCTAGAAAAATACGGGTTCCCTAGAAAACTAATAAACTTAGTGAAAATGACCCTGAGTGAAACAAAAGGTATGGTTCTGAGTGAAGGGAAAGTGAGCAGGGAGTTCACAATAACTGATGGCGTGATACAGGGTGACGTACTATCGGCCTTACTCTTCAATATTGTTCTTCAGAGGACAATGGAAAGCGTTGACAGGAGAGGCAATATCACAAATCAAATGACGCAGGTCTTAGCGTATGCAGATGATGTTGTTATTATTACAAGAAGCATGCTGTCATTGGAGGAAGTCTTTCTGCAGATCAAGAATGAAGCCAAGATAGTAGGCCTTGAAGTAAACGAACAAAAAACTAAATAATTATATGGAAATGAACACCAGAGGACTTAGAGATCCAGGAATCACCAAAATAGTAGAAAGCACGTTTGAAAAGGTTACAAGCTTCACATATTATTTAGGAACGGAAATTGACTGTAGAAATAAAATATCTTTAGAAATTAAACACAGGATAATGCTTGGCAACCGTGCGTACTTTGCAAATAGCAAACTGCTTAAGTCAAAACTCCTCACTAGAAACACAAAAATGAAGATTTACAGAACGCTCATAAGACCAGTTGTCACATATGGATGTGAAGCATGGACAATCTTGCAAGAAGACTGCAAAGCGTTACTGGTGTTTGGGAGAAAGCTGGTTAGGAGGATCTACGGTCCAGTACATGAAAATTGTGCATGGAGAATAAGAAAGAATGCCGAAATAGAAGCCATCCTGCAAGGTAGAAATATTCTCCGGTTCGTCAAGGCAAGACGAATAGGGTGGCTTGGAACATGTTGAAAGAATGGCCGATGATCGAATGCAAAAAGGAATGCTATATAAGAAACTGTAAGGAAGCTGTAAGAAAAAGAGGGAGGCCGAGGGGTTCGATGGATGCAGGATGTGGAGAGAGACTTGAGAGCGATGGGAGTGAGAGGTTGGAGGCGAAAGGCAGCAGACAGAGACGCTTGGAGGCAGATTATGGAGGAGGCCAAAGCTCAAATCGGGCTGTAGCGCCAGGATAAGTAAAGTAAATAGAACTGAGTTAAAAAAGAAAAGAGTTGAAAAATTTGGAAGAATCAATTGCACAAAAAGAAGCTGAACTTGAAGAGCTGAAACCGAAGTATGAAGTTCAAAAGAAGAAAGTACACGATAGTTACTCCTAGAACAGGATAGTAGCTCCTATTTTACTTGAAATTTCTTATTTCTCTGATTATCATGATTTTATTTCAGTTTTAACGGTATACTTTATGATACCGGTATATCAACTGTTCATTCTTGTTCAAAATGATCAATTAGGATTTTATTCGTCAAAAAAATATTTTTTAGAATAATTGAATAATACATTTTCATAATTGAGATAAAACTTCTATGATAATTAATTATATTTCTCCATTATTGAAAAACAATCTGGCAAAGGTTGCGAAGCTAGAAACGGATGATAGACTAAGATGACAATACCAATGTTAATCAAATACTGCCATTATAACGTGGATTTCACCATAGAATCAGATTTACTTACTGTTTCCTCCTCCAGCCAAGTTATACTTGAAAGTGTAATACTCCTCATCATCCGAGTAGACTATATTTTCCAATTGAGTCCTGCCCTCAATCTTCACTTGTTCTGACCATTTCACTTCTCCCTTACCCACAAATTTTATCTGCAAAGCTGTAAAAAATGATAAATTTAGTTATTTTACAATACAAAATAAAAAAATTCAATTTATTAACAGCGATTTTAATGTTGCAAAATTACAGCAAATGCGTAACAAAGTCAAACACAAACATATAGAGTGAATAACAGCACTGGCTAAATAAATAATATCATACACTCATTTAAAATTCATTTTTATTATACAGAGATGAAATGCCAACAAGTAAAGCTTTCAGATTTTTCTGAACAGACAATATCACAATTTCTTAATACATAATTTGGTAACGAAGAGCCTAATACCATATTATATAAACCCATTTACAATGTAAGAATAATTACACTTAATAACTCTGAGTGCCGAAGCATGCCTAAAGTCTATATAAAATAAAAAAAAATCAATTTATTGACAACGATTTTATGTCTTGTATTCCAATTAATAGCTCTGTTCATAATCATTAGGCTATACTATAGTCTATACAAAATTACTTCTGACTTGGAGAGACATGCGGAGCAGAGAAAAGTAGGGATACAGCTGCGGCGATGTTGACGTGCTGTAAAGCAGCCAGCGTAGTGAGTGTTCAACTTCTCATAATAAAATACGTAAACGATGTTCCTCTCTGAAATCACTGTGACGACCAAGTCTAATCGACAAATTGGCAACTGCACTTCTTTCTATTACTCTATTCATCACTGTAATTGGCTGATGATCTCCATTCATTTCTCTGCTCCGCAAATCCCTCCAAGTCAAAAGTAATTTTGTATGGACTATAGTATAATGATCATGAACAGAGCTATTAATTGGAATACAAGACAAGATCATCATCAAGACAAGACATCTAAGAAAAGCATACAGAGATGTAAAAAACATAATTTTGTGGACGAGTATTCAAATATCTACTTTACAAGAAAAAGAGAATATAAAAAATTATTGCAGGCTAAAAAAGAAACCTATTTCCAAAAACTTAGAGAAAGACTTGGTAATGTAAAAAGCTCTTATGAGTTTTGGAGTGCAGTGAGGCAATTCAAAGGAAGGAAAAGTACATCCAATGATATCAATTTAAATATTTGGTTCGACTTTTTAAAAGATAAATATAGAGAATTAAATATAGCTGTAGCACCAGAATTACAAGACGCTACCCATCCTTATTTAGATAAACCGATCATGCTGGAAGAATTTAAACTCGCACTTAAAAAAATGAAAAATAAGAAGGCTCCTGGTCCCGATAATGTAAGCAATGAGTTTTATAAATCCCTACCTCTTCAATGGAAATATTATATTCTAGCTCTTTTCAATCTGGTTTTGAGTGAAAAAAATTTACCGCAGGAATGGTCCCGGTTGAAGATGTTCTTCTTATTGAAAAAAGGAGATCCGCTGGATCCAAATAATTATAGAAGTATAGCACTTCTAAATTTTGGAAACTCGAATTTCAGCTTGGGTAGAGAGTTGTTCATTACTACCGGAGGGTCAAAGTGGGTTCGAAGAGGGCGTAGTTGCATGGACAATGTATTTGTTCTTAACACGCTCATATACAATAGTGTAGAATTTCAACATAAAATATTGTATGCAATATATGTAGATTTCCAAGCCGCTTTTGACTCAGTCCCACAAAATCAACTCTGGCATAAATTAGGAACGTTAGGTGTTAGTGTTAAACTGATAAGAGTTCTGCACCAGCTTTATGTGAATGCGAGATTGGATATAGGTAGTCAGAGGGGATTGATAGCCATAGAGAGGGGGGTTTTGCAGGGGGACACAATCTCTCCTTTGTTGTTCTCTCTATACATATCAGATATGGACTCTTATTTCAGAGGAAAGGGTTTTCGCGGTACCAGAATAAATGAACATAATGATATATTAATGTTGCTCTACGCAGACGACATAGTTATTCTGGCTGACAGCGTTCCTGATGTGAGAAATAAACTAAGTTGTCTATCTGAATATTGCAATGAGCTAGGATTGAAGGTTAATACAGATAAGACTAAAATTGTTCCATTTCATAGAGGCAGGTTAAGAGGAAATTTGAATTTCAGTTATCAAGGGGAAAAAATAGAAGTTACTAATAAATATAAATATTTGGGAGTAGAATTAGTAGTTCAGGTCGGTTTGTAAATTTTTGTAAATTAGTTCTGAGTAAGGCAAAGAGTGTGACCGCTTGTGTCATGGGAGTTCTGGGTAAAGCTAAGTCTGAGTCTTGGGACGGTAAAATGAAATTGTATGAGGCTACGGTGCTGCCGCTGTCCTATACGGCTCTGAAATCTGGGCTCTAGGATATCTGGATTTGATAGAGAAGGCACAGTTACAGTTTTTTAAGAGACTTCTACTATTGAATAAGTACACACCTAGCTTTGCTTTAAGACTTGAAACTGGAAGGTTGAGGTTGTCACATATAATTTTTGTCAAGCATTGAATTTTTATATCAACGTTTTGAAAATGCCATCTCATAGATATCCAAAAATGTGTATGAATAAACTGTTAGACTTAAGCACTAACGATAATAGAATAAATGAGAATAGAAACAACTGGATCAATCTAATGAAAGAACAAATGTCTCTTGCTAACTTAAGATACTTTTTAAATGTAGATTTCACTATATTGGAGAAAGAAAGTGACTATATTATTAGGAAACATGCAAGAGCTTTGTATATGGCAGATATAAGTAAAGCAATAGAGTCCAGATCTTTTCCTGGTTACATAGTTTTAAATCCAAATTTCATTTTAGGGGAGCAGCTAGGATGTATCATGTCATTTTCTAGAGTCAGATGCATAACACAATTGCGGATGGCAACGCAGATGAGTATGTATTTGTTTATGGATGGAAGTGGCACCTTTTTTGATTGTACTATCTTATGCCCTCTAAGTAATTTTCAAGAGGAGGAGAGTCTGTTTCACTTTCTTATTGGATGTCCCATGTACAATGATATCCGGCGACGTTATCTGGCCAAATACTCTGTTAACATTGCTCAGGACGAAGATAAAGTTTTGATTCTCTTGTCGAATCTAAACAGAGATAAAATAAATGATATCTATTTTTATACCAATGCAGCTATTCGGATAAGACGAACAATATTAAGTTTAACTGGATGATATGGTGTAGCTTGTACTTGAATCCACATTATTGATTGATTGTTATTTTTCGAATTTAATATGTTTTATTGCAACCTCCAATATTAGCGTTGTTGTTTATTTCCATGTTATTTTTTCCATGTATTTTTGCAACTCATTTGTGTAACATTATGTTGAACAAATTAAATGATTTATTTTATTTAATACAAGACAAGTTTTTCTTAATACAATATATAAAAGACGTTCAAACGCATAAGCAGCAGGCATCCAGACATCAAGTCTGGATCAAACATCCAGGCATCAATATTTTCAAGTTCTTAAAAAGTGGTTTACAATGTGCCTGGCTATGAACATGAGCAATTATTCTTACAGCTCTTTTTTTTTAAATGAAAAGCCGCTTTACTAGTCTTTTCCCCATGCTACAATGCCATAAGATAGATGACTATGCATATAAGCAAGGTACACTGTAAGTAAAACATCAGAGTTGACAATGAATTTCAATCTTTTGAGCAGAAAAAGGCCTTTATTAGACATTCTACCATGTAGCATATTGATGTGTATCTCGTCTTTTATATATTGTATTAAGAAAAAATTGTCTTGTATTCCAATTAATAGTCTGTTCCTGATCATTATACTATGGTCCAAACAAAATTACTTTTGACTTGGAGGGATTTGCGGAGCAGAGAAATGAAGGGAGATAATCAGCCAATTACAGTGATGAATAGAGTCATAGAAAGAAGTGCAGTTGCCATTTTGTCGATTAGACTTGGTGGTCACAGTGATTTCAGAGAGGAAACATCGTTTGCGTATTTTATTATGAGCAGTTGAACACTCACTACGCAGGCTGCTTTACAGCACTCAGAATACTCTACACAGTAATTTCCAAAAACTTAGAATATTATCATAATCAAAATTTAAATCAAAAACTTAGAATATTATCATTATTCAAATTTAAATCAAACTCCAACAATTGAGTTTCATCCCTGTTAAGACACAGAAAATTTGCCGCAGTCATTACCACCTAAATTTTGTAAATCTGGATGGTAAATTAGTGCCGCAGGCCATTTTCAACAATTGAATGAACAAAACTGTGATAAAACAAATTATTACATTTAATCTGTATATCTAGGTCATTAGCAAACACGAAATGTTGAAAAGTCATTAATTATTACAGCTGCAGGAAGGTCATTAAAATCGATAATAAAGAGTCAAGGCAGAATCAGAATATGTCATAAAAATAGTTGTGCAAATATGGTTTTGAACAAAACCATTATTATCATTATTATTTATTATTATTATTTGAATATACAATATTTCTGTTTACTTTGATTTCAGAAAATTACTTCAGCAAAAAATATTTAGTTATGAAAGTTAATTGATACGATTTAAGGAATGAGAGGTTTGTTGTACCATTTACTTCGAATAATTTAGCCAGAAACACCTTAATCTACATTGTACCAAAAACTTTCAATGATAATTGAAAGTTTAAAATGAAACTTTACCCGATAATTGTGCTGAATTTGTTTGCGCCTATTGAAAAGAAATACAAAATTTGGTTGAATAATTAAAATTTAGATGTAGCATAATGTAATTCATTACTAATGTATTGCATTGTTGTAATTCATTCCTTTCTATTTTTGTACCTGTATATTCAGGTTGACTATACATTATAACACTTTTGAGATTTTTGACAGCTGAGCCAACTATTAATTAGTTAATATCATGATAATTTTAACTGTTAAGTAAATTCTTGTAAAAATAAAGTTCACTGATATATGTATATTTATATTTGGTACCTTGTCAAGCAGCCTCTTTGAGGTTCACTGATATAATTATAAAGCTTGATAAATAGCTTGATAAATAAAAGCTTGAGGTTCACTGATAAATAAAGCTTGTGGGGGTGTAGCAATTTATGTGAAAGATGGTATCAAAACAAAAGTTTTAATCACATCTAAACAAGAGTATTGTTCCAGACCAGAGTATATGCTACTTGAATTATCCTTATCTAGTACTGATAAATTACTCGTTGGTATCGGTTATCGCCCACCAAAAATAGGTCATTTTACAGATTTCGAAAATGCCTTGCTTTCTTTTATGCCTTGTTATAACCGTATACTAGTTATGGGGGATATGAACACCGACTTGAACATGACAAATCTTAACTTTGACTACTTTCAACTGACTACAATTTTCTAATGCCTAAACATGACTATTTTACCTCTCGATCCAACTCATTATACTAATGAATCAGACACACTCATTGACCTTCTCATTGTTAGTGATCCCAACGAGATTGATCAAACAGGCCAAATCCCAATCCCAGCTATTTCTGGACATGGTTTGATCTACTGTATACTTTCCCATAGGATACCTAATCCAGAACAGAAAATTATCACTTATAGAGACTTCAAAACTTTGATGAAGCCGCCTTCCTGTCTGATGTGGCTCAGACTCCATTGCATCAAATTGAAGCGTTACCCTCAGTTGATGACATGGTCAAGACTTTGAGAATTGGACTTAGACTTTGTATGACAAACATGCACCTAATGTGACAAGGAGGATTAATAGAAAACGACGAGTACCGTGAATGACTGAAGACACACTTAATTATGATGGTACGTAGAGACAAAGCACATAGAAAATTTAAAAAGACATTTGGCTTGGACAGTTTAATAGAGTATAGGAGCCTTAGAAATAGAGTTAAACAGGAATTAAGGAACTCAAAGATTAGGTACTTGAATTCGTTCATGACAAACAATAGACAAGACTCTAAATCACTTTGGCAGGGAATAAAAGAATTCGGGCTTGGCAAACAGGAATCGAATCCCCAAATTGACTTACCATTGAACAATATAAATAATCATTTCGTTTCACACTCCAACCAACGCGACGAAGTTGTCATTGCTAATCATATCAATGATCTTGAAGAGCAGGTTACAAACTTAGATATACCAATTAATGATAAATTTCATTTCCATCCAATCTCAGAAGAAGACACTTTCAAAGCAATTCAACGTATTCATAGTAATGCTATGAGTGTAGACAAAATTCCTATTAAATTTATCAAGAAGATGTTATTTTCTGTTTTACCAACCATTACATACATTTTCAACAAGTCACTTGAAGAAGGCAATTTCCCTGAAAACTGGAAGTTTGCTCTGGTTCGCCCTCTAAATAAAGTTCCATCACCCAATAAAGTTGAGGATTTTAGACCAATCAGTATTCTACCTGCATTTTCCAAAGTGCTAGAAATACTCATTCATGCTCAAGTTGTAAAATTTCTAGACAACAATAGCAAGCTTCATAACTTTCAATCTGGCTTTAGGAAATTCCATTGAACTGAGACAGCTCTGCTTCGTATCACTGATGATATAAGGTTAGCTATGGACCAAAGAAAATGCACCATCCTCACCCTACTGTATTTGATTTTTCTAAAGCATTCGATCATACAGTCCTTTTGAATAAGTTGGCTATTCTTGGTTTCAGTCACAACTCGTTAGTTTGGTTCAAATCCTATGTGTTAGGTAGGAAACAATGTGTATCTGTCTTTGACAAAAAGTCAACTTGGAAAAACGTTATGCATGGAGTACCACAAGGTTCAATTTTAGGCCCTCTTCTCTTCACTTTGTATGCTAATGACCATTCTTCCATTATCAAATTCTCCAGTCTCCATACTTATGCAGACGACCTTCAAATCTATTTAAGCTGTCCCATAACAAAAATTAATGGAACAGTTGGAATAATGAATCAGGATAGCAATTCGATAATTGAATAGACAAAGAAAAATGGCCTTAAGCTTAATCCCATCAAAACACAACCCCTTATAATTGGATATTCTCGTCTTATAAACAATATTGACCTTGAATCGATTCACAAAATAAGTGTAGACGGTAATGACATTCCTTACTGTAGCTCAGTTAAAAATTTAGGCATTATTATGAATAATACTCTTGATTGGTCAGAGCAAGTGAACATAACTTGTAAAAAGGTATTCTCAGCCATGCACGCATTGAAGAAAATGCACGATATCCTCCCTAGAAACATTAAATTATTATTGGTTCAATCTCTCATCTTCCCACATTTAATGTATTGTAATTATGTTCTCAACGATAGTTGAGTCACACTGAATGATAAACTACAGCGTTGCCAAAATTATTGTCTACGTTTCGTCTACTCTCTCCAATGCCATGATCATATCACCCCAGCCCACATTGCTAGTTCAACATTAAAGCTTCCCGATCAAAGGCTTTTTCGAATAGTCAAGCTTGTTAGAGATATCTTGAAATACGGTAATCCGAACTATTTTAAAGATGATTTCAAATTTGTCTCTGAAGGTAGGAGGATAGATAGATGCTTCACATATCAGAACCGGAGAAAGTACTTTAAGGATACCCAATCATCGAACTACTATTTCCACAAAATTCTTCCTAGTTAGTGCCTGTCGAGCATGGAATGCACTTCCCGTTACTATCAGGTCCATCGAGAGCCGAGCGAGCTTCATCCTGACTTCAAGAAAATATCTTTTGGAACAAATGAAACTGTCCAGCCCTAAAACGATCACATCCCTCACCCATCCCACAAATAAAAACCTATAAACCTGTTATAGAATAAATTATATAAATATATATTATATATAAACTCATGTTATTTTAATTATTACAGCATACTGCTGTATGGTACCGAAAGTTGATTACCCTGATCTACTTTCAGCCTACTCCATTTTATTAATCAATGATTTGATCTTACTTACTTATATAATTATTTTACTTTATTTATTTTCTGTTTTTTTTCTCTTAAATCTCCATTTTAATTAAAACTTTTACAATATTTTCATATTTAAATAAATCCTTAGTTGAATTAATGAAATTAACGTTTTGGTAGAGAGTTAGTGGGAAGGATACTTCGAATATTCTTTCCAAAGAATAGACGTTGATAAGTCCAAAGCTCCGCCAACTTATGTAGATACAATATTATCTATTTTATCTATAGTTATTACAAATTGCTTTTTTCATATCATATACAGCTCAATATTTATTTTCTTAGTTTATATTTTGTAAATTCATCTATAATTTTGCTGTATTGTAAGCTATTGTATATGAGTGTATAAGCCAGTATATATTGTAATCTACATAAATAAAGTACTCAATCAAACAATCAATCAATATATGTATATTTATATTTGAATTTACATGTTTCGTATATGGTACCTTGTCAAGTATCCTCTTTGAGGTTCGCTTAAGGTAGCTCATTTATTCAATAAACGTTTTTTCTATTCTATTTTACTAAATCAATCACTTAAAAAGTGAGTAATTTTTATTGCAACCAAAGTCGGCCATTGGCAAGACTTAGGTACATCTTTAATCTGTAATCATTGACACCGTGCTGAGAACAACTGTCTTCTGGATTCCATATTTCGCACTCTCTGAGACCCCAAGGCGACTGAGATATGCTGAAACCTTTTGTCTGATCACTCAAACACTAGAGATAATGACAGGGACAGTTGAAACTTTCTCCTGCTTCCAGAAATCCTTGATCTCAGCAGCCAGGGGAAAATACTTGGAAATTTTCTCACTGTAATATTGTTCCAAGTTGTGGCAAAATGGTATGCCAACATCAATAAAAATAGTCTCTCTGGCTGTCTTGTCCATGAGGATAATGTCTGGCCGGTTGTGCACAACTGTCCTGTCAGTCAGCACAGAGCGATCCCAATACATCTCAATGTAGTCCAGTCAATAGACATGAGAAAGGGGGTGTGCTTGCAATTTATATTGTAGTTCTGATTTTCTAATACATTATTTGGGTACATAAGAGAAGTTCAGAACCAATTTCTTCATGCAAAATTCCTTGTTCTAGATACAGTAAGGCCCAAAAATGTTGTATTTTCGGCTCATTTTCCAGTTTTCAGCTATTTCTGCCAAATCTCGTGATTGGACAGAAAAATTGCTCTCACCCTTTTTTTATATTATGAAATTCTGAATAGAAAGAGATCATTCAGAACACTCTATCTCTAATGAGTACTGAGTTATGATTTTTCAAAAATGAGTGAATTTGAAGGAAAAATCAATTTTAATGAATTTTAGTTTTTGATCAACAATATCTTTCGATTGTTACCATCTAGATGCATAATTAAAAATCCCTCTGAGCGTATTTTTGTGCCCTACAATCTGAGATCAGGTAGAGCGCTCTATCTCATGTAGATTTCCAGGTACACCAGACAACAATGCTCCTTGTATTGTGAAAAACACCTCATTTTCAGCTTCAACCATCATCACCAACTACATTGTCCTCACATTGATATTTCGCACAATGACATAAGTTCATGTGAATATGTTCTATGAGAATCACCCGTTAGACGCACTTCATTTCAGTATGTTCTAGTGGAGAGGCGAGCTTGAAGACACCTCAAGGATCAAAATTTCAAATACTTATAACTTTTGACACAATACTCAGATTCAATCGTACTGCACTTCATTCTTCTCGGCTCGTCAAGGCGGTCCAAAATCATCCATCATAAGTCAATATTCCAATATACAAAAAATGGACAATTTCTATATTCTAAGCTGCATGTCTTGTGGAATAATTCTGATAAAATTTCCAAATCTAGTGAGGATATAAAAATTTTTCCTCTCTACCCACTCCAATAAATAATAATTTCGATTCCAATACAATTCCAAAGTTACAGAAGATTTTAAAAATGGCGATTTCAGTTTTTACATTTTTTTCGTGATTTTACTGTTGATAAAGAGTTTCTAAAACGAGTCTGATACATCATAGAAACTCACGATTGATTCCAAATTGGAGATAAATTTATCCTCTACGAGCTTAGTTGCCTAAAATCCATCTTGATTCACTTTTCCCTATCATAAAACTGCCAAAACCGTTAATATGAGGAAAATATCTACAAATTCCGGATTTTTTTCAACAATCAAATCTCACTTCATGATCATATTTTTTCATGAATCGTTTACAGCAGATGAAAGAGAAACTTCTATTGTACATTTCAAGATCAAATAATGATTTTTATAATAAGGGGTTACCGAGATACATAGCTTTGAATATAGAAATTGGTAATTTTTTGTGTATTGGAATATGGACTTAAGTACACTCAACAATAAATATTCCATTTTTCGACCGAATTTGACTTATGATGCATGATTTTGGACCGCCTTGACGAGCCGAGAAGAATGAGGTGCAGTACGATGGAATCTGACTATTGTGTCAAAAGTTATAAGTGTTTGAAATTTTGATCCTTGAGGTGTCCTTAAGCGCGCCTTTCCACTAGGAAATACTGAAATGAAGTGCGTCTAACGGGTGATTTCCATAGAACATATTCTCATGAACTTATGTCATTGTGCGAAATATCAATGTGTGGACAATGTAGTTGGTGATGATGGTTGAAGCTGAAAATGAGGTGTTTTTCACAATACAAGAAGCATTGTTGTCAGGTGTACCTGGAAATCTATATGAGATAGAGCGCTCTACCTGATCTCAGATTGTAGGGCACAAAAATACGCTCAGAGGATTTTGAATTATAGATCTAGATTGTAACAATCGGAAGATATTGTTGATCAAAAACTAAAATTCATTTAAATTGATTTTTCCTTCAAATTTCACTCATTTTTGAAAAATCATAACCCAGTACTCATTAGAGATAGAGAGTTCTGAATGATCTCATTCTATTCAGAATTTCATAATCTAAAAAAAGGGTTAGAGCAATTTTTTCTGTCCAATTACGAGATTTGGCAGAAATAGCTGAAAACTGGAAAATGAGCCGAAAATACAACATTTTTGGGCCATACTGTATCTAGCACAAGGAAATTTTGCATGAAGAAATTGGTTCTGGACTTCTCTTATGTACCCAAATAATATATGAGAAAATCAGAACTACAATATAAATTGCATGCACCAATGTATATAGTGACTGGACTAATGTATCATTCTCAAGAACAGAAGGTGGCTTATATAGGCAGCTTTTCATCCACTAGGCCAAACTTCAAAGCAAGATCCTGGTGTAAGACCCCAGCAACAGAGTTGTGGCGCCTCAAATAGAGTCTGTAGCTGCCATCAACTGACAGGCTGACTTGCGATGTGCTGCAATGTTTCGGGATTCGGGAGCCATACCACATCTTCAGCACAGGTCATCATCATCATCTATAGGCAGCTTCAATATATGCTTTCTGTAGTTCTTTGTGGTTATCAGTTGATCTCATTACTTTGTGTAACCATTACTAAAGGAAACATTAAGTAGAATTTATACTTTGGACTCAGAAAGAATTTGGCAATGAATTATAAGTCAAATGTAACTTAATATCAGAAGAAAATTGTAAAAAGTTTTGAAAAATAAAATTACAATAAATAAAAATGATAATTTGCTATATGTTCAAAGGTTGTTCAAAGTCGATTTTTATAACTGTATTTGTAAAATTATAAATAATTGTATAGTAATAATACAAATCAAAATCAAATTGCTATCTTACTGAAATGAAATCCAATTGGGTAATGAAATTTGAATTTGAAAGCTGCAAAGTGAATATATTAGGTATAATGTAGCCTACAATTAAGTTACACACTCACCACAAATATGTTTATCAGGCAAAAGAGATAAAAACCTATGCTTATCAGGCAAAAATGGAACTCCAGGTATGACTACCATTCCTCTTTCAAGTTGGCTGTAGCCGATAAGTTCTTTAACAGTGTGCTGTCTGATGAATTTCGGAGGGATCTTAGTTAAAAAATACATCCCTGCCAACAGGAAAAATGAGCCATCATCTAATGTTATTTTAGGCAGTCCAAAACAGGCTCCTCACTTGAGAGACTAATTGATTCTGACGATTGTGTATCCATGCATGATTTTCCCTGAGATAAACTGCTTTTTGATATGCTTTTTTATAATGTGCAATGCCTTAAAAATAAAGTGAATTATCTGGAATTTTTTCTTAGCTCAAACATGAAATTCAAAATGATGTGTCCATCTGAGCATTGGATGTGCTTGGATGATCTAAAACTTTTTAAAATTGCTGGATATGAGTTGGTAGCCTACTTCTACCGAAGTGAGTTCCAGTGAGGTGGTGTTGCTATATATATATATATATATATATATATATATATATATAGAGAGAGAGAGAGAGAGAGAGAGAGAGAGAGAGAGAGAGAGAGAGAGAGAGACATCTGTGATTGCCCACTTTGCATGCATTAACATTTATATGCACTGTGTTGAAAAAGAGCATGAATTTGCATGTGTATCCTAGTATTTTTATGTTGCCTTCGAAATTCTTTAAACTCACTTGAAGGACTTGTCATTCAGTTAGCCAACTTAAATTCAGGTTTTAACATAATTGTTGGCGGTGACTTCAACATTGAAATGTTGAAGGCTGACAACAGGACAAGGGAGTTCATTAATCTACTCAAATCTCTGGACCTCTATGTGGCTAACTGGCATCCCACTAGATTGGATGCCTGCCTTGACAATGTGATTACAAATCTGAACATTGGCAATAACATTAGTTGTTCAATTGTAAATCCTCTCCTAAGTGACCAGCTGGCACTCGGCTGCAATGTGGAATTGCCAACTTCTACCAACCCTACCTCTGTACCTGCAGGACGTGATCGATCCACTTGGGTGCGACCCATCACACAGGGTGGACGCGAACGTTTTCTACATTGTCTGACCCTGATTGACTGGAGCTTTCTGAAGGATCATCTTGATGCACAGCCCAATTTCACGGCATTTTTGGATCAATTCCTGACTGGCTTCAAGTAGACATTTATGGTATGACCAGTGCTACTATTAAGGGTGTATTAGCTCTTATTGTTGTTTCCTGACTGCTTGTATAAATTTGTGTCTCCAGCAGTCTGTATTTCCTTCTCAGCTTAAAATTTCTAAGACAGTGCCTGTCTTTAAGAAGGGTGATAGTCATGATCCTACTAATTATAGGCCAATCTCTATTCTGCCTGTTAAATCAAAGATGTTTGAAATCCTTATTGCTGAGCAACTCCTTCCTTATTGTGACCAGTGCGGCCTGTTTGCGGCCACCCAGTTTGGTTTCAGGAAAAAAAGATCCACCATTGATGCTAGATTTCCTGCTTTCTAAGATATTTGATTGCTTTGAGAAACGTGGACTTGCTGGGCTCACCTTGTGTGATCTCAGCAATGAGGCCTTCGATACACTGGATCATGCTATTCTCATAGACAAGCTTAAGCATTATGGCATGGGTAGGTCTCCACTCAAACTGATTCAGGGCTACCTGGGGGGTCGCAGACAGGCGGTGCTGGCTAATGGAGTTCTCTCTGAGATCAGGGATTGTGTTGACTGTGGAGTGCCTCAGGGCTCTGTCTTTGGGCCTCTGCTATTTCTGATTTCAGTTAATGACATAGCTCAGGTGAATGGCAGGTGTGTTGTCTGTTATGCGGACGAACATATAGCATCTTCAATGCTGGTCACGAGATGGGAGGGCTGAGGGCAGCTATGGTGGAGACTGGGGCGATTGCATCGGACTGGTTCTCTGCCAATCGCTTTCTCCTCAATGAAGACAAAACACAGTCTATTGTGTTCAATCTCAGAAATGGGAATGAGTACAATTTTGCCCCCGTCAAGCTGTTAGGGTTTACCCTTGACAGGAATCTTTGATGGGGCAAGCTCATTGAGACAGTCTGCGCCAGGTTGAGAAGAGTGGTTTTCCTGCTGAGAGGTCTAAAATACAGTGTGCCACCTCATTATCTTAAAATGTGTCATTTTGGCTTTTTTCAGAGCGTGATTTTATATGGCCTACCACTCTGGGGTGGAGCCACAGATGTCGCCCGAGTCCTTCGTCTCCAGAAGAAGACCCTGAAGATTATTTGTGAAGCTGGTAGATTAGCCCACTGTCGCCCGCTCTTTATCAAAGAGAGGATCCTTACCGTCTTCTCCCTCTATGTTCTTCATAGCCTTTGCAGAACACATGCAAACCTGGGGGTTGCTCGTGACCCGACAGAGCTTCCACCCGTATGAGACTAGGGGTAGACTCAGGCTGGATGTACCCTACCAGAGGCTGAGCAGAACTCGGACTGATCTGGCCCATATGTCAATCAGCCTCTATAACAGGCTGCCTCTGTTGGCCAGGGACCTGCCTGCTGGGCGGTTTCGAGGGGCTCCGAAGAGCCTGCTGACGGATCACCTTCTGTACTCACTCCGTGAATTCTTTATATTGGAGAGCAGTGAAGTGAGTGCTTATATTCTTATTTGATTTCTGCTTTAGGACAGTTGTTTTTATTTTTATTACTTTCCTTGCCCTATTACCATGGATAAGGGAAGTATTGCTTTCCGAAAAAAATTAAGGTTCTATATGTTTCAAGGTCCCCTGAGTCCAAAAAAGTGGTTTTTGGGTATTGGTCTGTATGTATGTGTGTGTGTGTGTGTGTGTGTGTGTCTGTGTACACGATATCTCATCTCCCAATTAACGGAATGACTTAATTTGGAATTTAAGGTCCTTCCCCTATGAGGATCTGACACAAACAATTTCGAACAAATCCAATTCAAGATGGCGGTAGAATGGCGAAAATGTTGTCAAAAACAGGGGTTTTCGCGATTTTCTCGAAAACGGCTCCAACGATTTTGATAAAATTTATCTAGAAAAGTCATTGATAAGCTCTATCAACTGCCACAAGTCTCATATCTGTAAAAATTTTAGGAGCTCCACCCCATCAATGCAAAGTGTGATTTTGGATTCCCCAATTATCAGGCTTCAGATACAATTTAAACAAAAAAATTCAAGTGGAAAAGATTGAGCATAAAAATATCTACAATTAATGTTCAGTGACATTTCCACATAAAATTGAAAATAAGCTCGAAATTCGAGAAAATGTGTTTATTCAATAATGCAAAATGTTGGCAACTGTTGATTCTATTAAATCATTTACTATGAAGAGATAGCAGACTTCGTGTGTCTCCAGCGTTATTGTCCTGTCAGATCTTTGAATAGTAGACTTGAGATGCGCGTGTACACTAGCGTCAGGTGATAAATTTTCATAACGGCAAGGAAAGTTGTGTGAGTGCGCCACACCAGATTTTTTTCTTGATGTGTCTCAGTGAGCTTCACTTTAGTGAACCATTTTATGGATCTAATTAATTAGATACTAGATTGTGTTACGATCGATATAGATTCAATTACGTATATTGAATTTTATGACGCAATTGATCTTACAAGAAAGTGTGGGTAGGCCTAATCGATAAAGCAGAAGGTATTAAGCTTTTTACAATCTAATCCGTGGTATAAAATGAATTGAACAAGCAAGTAACAAGTAATCAACAATATTGACGTCCAAGAAGATTATATTACAATCATTACAGTAATGATTACTGTCTGACACATTGATGAAGTGAGCAAATTCTATGGCAGCATATTATTGACTTTTGAAAACTCTTAGTAGCAATGGGTAACAACCGGTTGAATTTAACCTACAAAATAATCTTTAACAAGTATATAGGTTTACAATATGACATAATATGTCTCATATTATGAGTACCTACCTCAATAATATATAAGTTTAAAACTGTTTATAATTAGCATACTTACATCTTATTTTCTTTGGCCCCATCAGTAATAGCTGTACTTGTCCCGTGACGTTTTGACCAGCATAATAGGTATCTGTAGGACTATCAAACACTACTACTAACTTATCCAGATTCATTTTATCACAGAGTACAGAGTAGTTTTACTTTCTAGCAAAATTATTTGCAGGCAGCAGGCCTAATGAAAAACTACCTATTTAATTACAAATACTAAGTACTAATACACACAGGTAATTATCAAATGCAATAAAGGAATGTAGTTGTAAGGTCAACAATAAAAAATTTACACTAGTGATCTAAACATAATTATAAACTGATATGAAAATGTGAAACGCAGGAAGCAGGAATGAGGAAAAAGACGCAGGGTCTCAGGCGCAGGCTTAAATTTAAGGTTAGCTTTTTTAGTATAGATGGGTATCAACATCAAACATCGATGTTTACTGTTTGATGATTTTCACTTATCGATGTTGAGGTGTATATCGATCATCGATATGATTTTTATCGACGATGTTTATCGATCATCGATGTTAAGGTGAAAAATCGTTGATGTTCAAAACATCAAACATGCTCAAAATGTTCAAAACATCGATGTTTTGTCTTTCGATACTTTATCGATATTTGAAATAGATTACCTCGAAAAATTTATATCTCTCTGTTCAAAGATCGATTGTTGAAGATCGATTTTTATGTTCCGATATAAATTAAGAATCGAATTTTACATCCAATTAGAGATGACAGAAATAATAATCATAATAATCAGGGGCGTATATAATCGCCCTTAAGGGGGCCCAGGGCACAGTATACATACAGTATGGAAACTTGGCTAGTACCCTGACGCCAAAATCCGCCATCTTGTTAGAAAGCGCCGCATTGTAATAGCATTGTAATAGTATGGTAGGTTCGGATCACTTTAATGATCCAGATCAATTGATCTCATTCACTGCCACGAGCCAATCAGAAGGCCAGGATTGGAACTTCCCAAGGTCACGTGACGTGTCTAGTATTAAATACTAATTTAATAATGCAAATTTTGCATCATGTAAAAAGCATTCATTGGTTAGATTACAAGTTTCCATTCTGTACCTATTCTGTGCCCAGGGGGCCCAGCCCCCTCCCCAACACCGAAATAATGAATATTAAGAAATTAGTAGTCTACAGTAATTACAGAAAAAAGTACAGTAATCGGAATTTTTGACGGCCTGACGGTATAAAGTAAAAAGGGCTTTCAGCGCAAATTACCCTCTGAATATGAGCAGCAAAACTGATATTACTGTAAGTATTATGAGGTTTCAATACAGAATTTCAAGACAAATGAATGACGAAAACCGCACATCAATATCTCAAACCGTTTAGAAGATACTCACATTACCTATTAATCAATACCATGCAAATCAGAATAAATTAGGTACTTAAGTGATATTGATTAATAATATGAATAGGTATCTTCTAAACGGTTTGAGATATCAATGTGCGGTTTTCACAATTAATTTTTTTCTTAAAATTCTGTATCGAAATCATATTTATATCGCATGACCACCTTCCTATTTGAAAAAATATAATTGCATTCAAAATGGTGGACCAGATTTCTAAAGTCATAGTAAAGTAGTATTTTCAATTTGAGTAGGATTCCCAATCACACCACCTTGGAATCACATTTTTTATGAGGTAACTATAGATGAACTATAATAATCTACTCAGATGAACTATAATAGTCTCGTGAGTCCTCTTTAGAAATAGTTTAATAATTTTCTACATTTCATTATGTAATATGTCAACACGAATTATCAAAAACAAATGTATTTTTCGATCAGTAACTTTTTCATGTTATAAAATAAAGTTTTCAAAGTAGCCTATAGGTGTAAGAAAAAGGCAATTCATTTTTTCTAAACAAGGGTTGTTTCCATCAAAAACTTGAAATTTTCTAAATTTTAGAAATTCACCAGACAAAACTGTGTGTCTCTCAATGTTCTAAAATATCTCATTGGGAAGAGTAGGTGAGTAGGTGACAGGAAAACCTCTGAACCAGGAGAAACTGTATTATATATATATAATTGAGAAATTGGCGGGGTCCAAATATTAGACTTTTGCAAAATAAGTTCAATCTACAGTATTTTCCAGGTCATAATTGTATTCAGGAGGACTTGGATTCTGAACAAACCAGAATGAAAAAAGTCAAAGAGGGGGGTGCCAGGGAACATTTTTTAATTAGACCCAATTCTTGCAAAATCTTATTAATCTAAATAGCCAAATAGTCAAAAAATAGCTATATAGCCAATTAATCTATAGCTACAAATCTATATAGCCATCTAGGTGAGTTGTGTAGCAAAGGTATTGGATTGCTTCAACAATAGGTAAGCAGGCGTGTAGCCTACCCTACCCAAAATCCAGGTATTCTATTTTGAGGTGCTGAATTCGAATCTGAAATTCTCTGACACGCCAGAGGCCGATCACCCATAAAAACCCCAAATTTCTCAACTATTCCATTTTATTTCGAAAACTTTGGGATTTTCGAAAAAAAACATTTCTCCACAAAATTCTAATTGAGTGGTCGCGCAGACTCTAAGACAGACTCTAATATTTCTGGTTTTGGAGCTACAGATTTTCAAAAAAGGGGTATTTTTCAAGGGTTTTTGAAAAATTTGGAAACTAACTACGGTACGTTTTCTCTATACAATTTGTACCGTACAACTTGGACTACCGGTACTATATAGTGATAATGAAAAATTACATATCATGTGAAAGTATACAATTATTAATTCTGGACAAGATTTCTCAGAAATTTTGGAATTTAGTTTATGGGGAGGGGTAGTACTAGCAAAAATAGAAAACCATGTCCTACAGCCAAAATACGAATTTTCCATTGTGATAACTTTCGAGGCCTTCCTAACTGAATGAATCAATAATATTTTAGTTTGGCTATTCTCGAAACATTTAAATATTCAGAATGCCTAATCAATCAGTAGATACAGCACCCTCTGCTGCTACCCCCGTTTTAAGAAAAGAATTCCTGGATATGATACCAGAATTCTCTGGAGAGCCATTATTATTAAACAGATTTGTATCGATTTGCGATAAAGTAGTTGCTAAGTTTTTGTACAATCGAATCCCGATGATTTTCAAAATGAATATCTATTTTCTACTATTATTTCTAGACTCAAAGGTAGAGCTTTAGAACTTGTAACCAGTGGAAACACTTATGCTTGGCCTGAAGTGAGAAGAGTACTTCTCGACGGCTATCTTGACAAACGTGACTGTTTCACGTTGAATATTGAAATGACAGAATTGAAACAAGAAAGTAGCGAAAGCCCTTTTCATTTTCACGAGAGAATTCAAAAGATTCTCAACTTACAACTTGCATATTCCTTACGAAGATGGCAGCAAACTCAACTATTCTATGCGAATACGCAAAGCAGCTTGCCCTTAGGGTATTTTTGAGAGGTCTGAATGAACCTATAGGTCACTGATGAGAACAAAAAACCCTTCAAGTCTAAGTGAAGCTTTGAGTATGATCACAAACGAAATGCAGTACAAAAACAGAAATAGTAATATAATTTTCAATCTCAATAAGAGACCAATCTCACAACCATTCCAACAACTTCCTCTGACTAAACAAATCAACACTTTCCTCATACTAGACCAATGCAAAACTTTCCCCAAAACAAGACTTATCCAAACTTCCAAAACCAACACAACAAAGACCAATGATTACACATCTAAATAGCAATCAACAATTTCGCAACTTCAGTTCAATGAACCAACAGAGACCAATGTTTCAAAGGCATTTTTCGGTCAACAACACAGACCACAAATGCAATCGCAACCAACTCCAATGAGTATTTCAACCAGAAACACTGAACTTGAACCCCCGAAAAAGAACCCCAGATTCAATCAACTGACAGCCGAATTCAATACAAACAATGACGAATTACTCAATACTAACAGAAACGAACTCTTGACTGACAATTTCTCAAATGATCGAACCGTTCAATTACTCCGAAATGACTGGAAATCTCATGAACAATTTTGAAAACTTGGAATTGAATGATGATTACAATAATCAAATGACTTCCGACCAAACAGAACAAAATCATTTTTTAGAGGAAACAAGCCTCGGAACAAATTTTCAATATGAACTTGCAACAAAAGATAACGAACTCTCTTACTTTCTAGGACCCACAAACGAACTTTCGAGTACTGATTGATCCCGGAAGCACGCAATCCTTTATAAAAAAGGTAATTGCACATGAAGGTTTTAAAGATTCCTTAAACCAACACCATTTGAAGTTACTACAGCCCATGGTAAATCAAAAGAAAAATTCAGTGCTACAATACCATTCCTAGGAAGAAAATTGATTTTTTCGTATTTGATTTTCATAAAGATTTCGATCTCTTGTTAGGATGGACGCTATAAAGCAATTGAGAGTAGATTGGATTACATTAGTAACAAACTTTACTATGGAAACAACAAACAAGTACCAATACTGTATTACAATACAACTTTGCAACACAATGAACCTTCTAAAGTCAATAAACCTCGTCAACTGTGGACTTACTTGATTGAAGCACGTAGTCAGAAAAATATCAATACCGATAAAAAACGTGTCAAACGGAGAATGCTTCTCAAATACCAAAATCTCTCTGGACTAGAAATTCACAATCTATCCTAAAAGTTGAAAACAATAAAGCAATCTGTCTAATACAAATTCATTTACGATGATAAAAAATTGACAATCACATGACCTTTTGAAGTTGAAAATTTGGAAAACTATGAACTAGTCCCTCATTCAAAATCCACCTCATCTCCAAACAGTAATAACTTGAATAATTTTGAAGTTGACCAAACTAGATTAGATCTCCAACAATTAGAACCGAACACATGAATTCTGAAGAAAAAGAAGCAATATTAGAACTGATAAAAGAGTATGCAGACATTTTTCATGTAGACGGAAACAAATGACATTCACAAATCAGGTCAAACATGTTATCAGAACAACCGATGAAATTCCAGTTTATTCAAGAAATTATCGATATCGTTGTTTACAAAACAGAAGTTGATAGACAAATCCAAGAAATGCTAGATCAAAAAAAATATCAGACCCAGTCATTCAGCTTGGAACTCACCAATTGGGATTATACCCAAAAAACGTGATGCATCCGGTAAAAAAAAATACAGAATTGTGATAGATTTTAGAGGAGTAATGCAAAAACTATTGATGATAGATTCCCATTGCCAAATATTTCTGAAATCCTGGATAAATTAGGAAGATGTCAATATTTTACAACTCTTGATTGGCAAGTGGTTTCCACCAGATTCAAATGCATCCCGATAGTATTGAGAAAACAGCTTTTTCCACAGATACAGGTCACTATGAATTTCTAAGAATGCCTTTTGGATTAAAAACAGCCCACCTACATTTCAAAGAGTACTTAACAATATCTTGAGAGGTATTCAGAACGAAAAATGTCTTGTCTATTTAGATGATATAATAATCTATTCTACCAGTCTCCAAGAACACATCCAAAGATTGAGAGAGGTATTTGATAGATTACGATATGCTAACTTTAAAATTCAGCCAGACAAAACAGAGTTTTAAGAAAAGAAGTAGCTTATCTAGGACACATAGTCACACCAGAAGGAGTAAAGCCAAACAAATTGTATATAACTCGCACGTTTTTGTACATAATTATGATTTGAATCAATGTATTCAGAAATTGAAAATTTGAATAATTACTATGATAAGGTATCTCACTATTTTGGAAAAATATTAGTATAAGTTCAAAAACCGATTTCGTTACAGAAAACAGTAGTAAATTAAGAGATGCAATCAACTATTTGAAATTCATCAACCATACAAAGTCTGTTATTGAAGAAAAATTGGAAATGATTTTGTGTTTACAATGAAAACGTCAAACGCAATAAAAGAGGTTTAATAAATAGTCTTGGATCTGTTTTAAAATTTATCACTGGTAATTTGGACGCTTATGACGAACAAAAATACGATAAGTTGATTCTCGAACTGTATAATAATCAAGATATTTAGCCAATCAAATTTCAAACCATTATTCAATCAGTCAAAACATTATTGTAGATTCAACGAAACAATTAAAATTGTGAACCAAAACTTCAATGAATTGAAAGAGAAATTTTGATAATTAATGATGATTTAACGATTTCATAGAATTATAAAAAATTAAAGATATTTTGAATCAATTACTTATAGCTTATAATATTTTATTAGACGTAGTTCATGACATTGAAAATTCTATTGCATCTTGTAAAGTAGGCGTTCTGCACCCTAGTATAATGTCTACTAAGAATTGTTCAATGAACTTGTGAAAATTTCAAAATTCTATGACAGAAATTCCCATTGGAATTAAGTATAATAAGATGTTAGAAATAGAAAATTGATTAATGTAGATTTTAAGCTAATTAAGAACGAAATCATTTATTTTCTCGAATTTCCGATTGTTGAAGATCGATTTTTATGTTCCGATATAAATTAAGAATCGAATTTTACATCCAATTAGAGATGACAGAAAATAATCATCATAAATCAGGGGCGTATATAATCGCCTTAAGGGGGCCCAGGGCACAGTATACATACAGTATGGAAACTTGGCTAGTACCCTGACGCCAAAATCCGCCATCTTGTTAGAAAGCGCCGCATTGTAATAGCATTGTAATAGTATGGTAGGTTCGGATCACTTTAATGATCCAGATCAATTGATCTCATTCACTGCCACGAGCCAATCAGAAGGCCAGGATTGGAACTTCCCAAGGTCACGTGACGTGTCTAGTATTAAATACTAATTTAATAATGCAAATTTTGCATCATGTAAAAAGCATTCATTGGTTAGATTACAAGTTTCCATTCTGTACCTATTCTGTGCCCAGGGGGCCCAGCCCCCTCCCCAACACCGAAATAATGAATATTAAGAAAATTAGTAGTCTACAGTAATTACAGAAAAAAGTACAGTAATCGGAATTTTTGACGGCCTGACGGTATAAAGTAAAAAGGGCTTTCAGCGCAAATTACCCTCTGAATATGAGCAGCAAAACTGATATTACTGTAAGTATTATGAGGTTTCAATACAGAATTTCAAGACAAAATGAATGACGAAAACCGCACATCAATATCTCAAACCGTTTAGAAGATACTCACATTACCTATTAATCAATACCATGCAAATCAGAATAAATTAGGTACTTAAGTGATATTGATTAATAATATGAATAGGTATCTTCTAAACGGTTTGAGATATCAATGTGCGGTTTTCACAATTAATTTTTTTCTTAAAATTCTGTATCGAAATCATATTTATATCGCATGACCACCTTCCTATTTGAAAAATATAATTGCATTCAAAATGGTGGACCAGATTTCTAAAGTCATAGTAAAGTAGTATTTTCAATTTGAGTAGGATTCCCAATCACACCACCTTGGAATCACATTTTTATGAGGTAACTATAGATGAACTATAATAATCTACTCAGATGAACTATAATAGTCTCGTGAGTCCTCTTTAGAAATAGTTTAATAATTTTCTACATTTCATTATGTAATATGTCAACACGAATTATCAAAAACAAATGTATTTTTCGATCAGTAACTTTTTCATGTTATAAAATAAAGTTTTCAAAGTAGCCTATAGGTGTAAGAAAAAGGCAATTCATTTTTTCTAAACAAGGGTTGTTTCCATCAAAAACTTGAAATTTTCTAAATTTTAGAAATTCACCAGACAAAACTGTGTGTCTCTCAATGTTCTAAAATATCTCATTGGGAAGAGTAGGTGAGTAGGTGACAGGAAAACCTCTGAACCAGGAGAAACTGTATTATATATATATATTGAGAAATTGGCGGGGTCCAAATATTAGACTTTTGCAAAAGTTCAATCTACAGTATTTTCCAGGTCATAATTGTATTCAGGAGGACTTGGATTCTGAACAAACCAGAATGAAAAAAGTCAAAGAGGGGGGTGCCAGGGAACATTTTTTAATTAGACCCAATTCTTGCAAAATCTTATTAATCTAAATAGCCAAATAGTCAAAAAATAGCTATATAGCCAATTAATCTATAGCTACAAATCTATATAGCCATCTAGGTGAGTTGTGTAGCAAAGGTATTGGATTGCTTCAACAATAGGTAAGCAGGCGTGTAGCCTACCCTACCCAAAATCCAGGTATTCTATTTTGAGGTGCTGAATTCGAATCTGAAATTCTCTGACACGCCAGAGGCCGATCACCCATAAAAACCCCCAAATTTTCTCAACTATTCCATTTTATTTCGAAAACTTCGGGATTTTCGAAAAAAAAACATTTCTCCACAAAATTCTTAATAAATTGAGTGGTCGCGCAGACTCTAAGACGGACTCTAATATTTCTGGTTTTGGAGCTACAGATTTTCAAAAAAGGGGTATTTTTCAAGGGTTTTTGAAAAATTTGGAAACTAACTACGTTTTCTCTATACAATTTGTACCGTACAACTTGGACTACTATAGTGATAATGAAAAATTACATATCATGTGAAAGTATACAATTATTAATTCTGGACAAGATTTCTCAGAAATTTTGGAATTTAGTTTATGGGGAGGGGTAGTACTAGCAAAAATAGAAAACCATGTCCTACAGCCAAAATACGAATTTTCCATTGTGATAACTTTCGAGGCCTTCCTAACTGAATGAATCAATAATATTTTGGATCATTTTGTTATTATAAGGGTTATGCTCTATCAGAATCACCCGTTAGATGCACTTTATTTTCAGGATTTCCTAGTGGAAAGGCTCATTGCATGCAATTACTACTGTACAGTTTTTTCCATTCATTCATTCAATATGTGGGCACCGAGCTTCGCTCGTTATTTTTATTTATTGATAAACAGAACACAATTCTCTAAAATGATCGTGTTTATATTTTACAGCTGGCTATACATCGTCAGCTTATGAATTTCGGGGATGCGATATTTTGATTTTCCACAGTATCACTCGCTCAATTTTTACTATCCACAGACGACGAAAGTCTCTGCTGTTTCAGCCAAGGATGAATTATCCGTTTAATGTCGTTCAGCGAGTTTTCCCAAGGATGAGAACTAGTGCAATCGAATTTTTATATCATAAACCTATTAAGTTCCAAATTTCGTGAAAATCGTTAGAGCCGTTTTCGAGATCCGTTGAACATAAATAATTGATAACCAGATATAAGAATATAAACAGATATACAGAAATTGATCGCTTAATATAATAGGATAACATAAGCTGAGGCTATTTTTTGGGAGCTAACACATGATTTCAGCTGGTTAATATACAAAATTTATTTTCGCCATTCATTTACTCTTGTAACTCTATCTAAATCATGTATCACATGACCACCTTCTCATTTAAAAAAAATAAATTTAGATATGAGGGTCAAAGATGTTGAAGCGACATAGTAAATATTAGAAGCGTAATTTTTTATTTCAAATTGGATCCCCAATGAAATCGACTGTCAAATTATTCTTGTAAGAGAAATATTTAGCTGTTTTCATAATTTTCATCAACTCTGTGTAAAAGTTTCGGATTTCAAAGATTACAATATAACATTTCTTGGGCGAGTTCTCCAACCCAGGGGCCACTAGTTACGCGTATGTTACAGACAGTTGAAATAAATGAATGGAAAAAATTACAGCAATAGCATGCAATCTAGCTAAATGATGAATCACGACAAATTTTTTCCTCGTGCAACTTCTAAGTTATTTTTATATCCTGAAAAAGGACGAAGGAGTGAGTCTATTCAGTTGTCCAACGACCTGTAAAAAGATAAACTTGACCTGTGAAAAGGTTCGAGAAATACGTATTCAAAATTTGTGAGTTGTGTTTTTTCTGGCTCTAAATTTTGTCAAATTACGCAAAAATGTTCCAATTATGGTGATTTGAGTGTGATATTTTTGTTTTTTATTCTGTTTTCAACCGTCAAAATTTAAAACTTAGTTTTCGTTGTTTTTTCTATTTCGGACTTTTAAAATGTTATCTAAATTTGGGAGAGAAATAGTACAAGGAGTATCCTTAGTTTTTCTCTGCCGATCAGTGCTACTTTGTAAAAAATATGAATAAATAAATAAAATTTGAAGCTGACTGATCAATTCTTTCTAAAATTACTGTAGAACATACAGACAGACAACGACTTAGGCCTTGAGTGAGTCAACTATTGTGTTATGGGCATTACAATTATTATTAAGAGATTGTAAGAAAGCTTTCATGCCTCTTAATGTGAAAAACTCGAATCTGTAATCAGATTTATGAGATTCGATACTGTCCAAAAGATATTGACATATTATTTTTAGAGAAGTGCACTCCAATAGGGTTTGTGCCTAGGTGTGCTCATACTTATTTCGCTTTATGTTTTTTTCAACCAAAGCAAAAATGATAATTTTCATTAGGTAATATTTTTATTTTTAGATGGTACAATGTTTTGTAATAATATTATGTTGAGCGGAATAAATTATTTTTTGAATTGAAAATACTGTATTACTTGCAGCTGCAAAACTCAACTCATACTTTACAATCGTACGGAAGCTAGGGGAGCCAAATTTGGCCTTTCACAGGTCAAGCACTATGTGTGTATATATATATATATAATATATATATATATATATCACTATGCATATATTACAGTAACTATATTACTGTATATAGTTACCGTACTGTAGTTTATATCAATCAAATCTGAGATATTTTCATTTTTAGCAGAAAAACACCTGATATTTACATCATGAAACATCAGTCCAAGAAAAATATCTCAAATTCGCTGAACTTTGCATCTTCAAGCTTATCAATGTGAGGAACTCGAATCTACAATCAGATTACGAAATTTGCTACCGTAGCGTTCAGGAGATACCGGTATGGGCTTATGAAAATGTGAAATTCTTACTTTTGCAGCTTCATATTATAATAGCTCTTAGTGCATTCTGCAAATTTCTCTGTTTTTTCTTCTTCAAGAATATGAATAACTTGCTAGCTGGCCAATATTTATGATGCGGCTTACAATATGAGATAGGGCGAACTTTTCGCATTAGTTATACCACAGAAAAAATATATCATTTGTGCTCTATGGTTACATCGAGCACCAAAAGATACAGTTTGATGAAAGTTTAATTGATAATATGAAGCAAAATACAATAGTTGAAGCAATTACAAATAGTGCAATTGCAATTACATAGTGAGATATTCATTTTTTTCCATTTTGTGCTATAACTTTTAAACGGATCAACTTTTTTGAAATTAGAAAACGTTGTACCTCCCTTGGATCATAGACACCTCAACTATCCAATCCTTCAAGCCACTTGGAAGGAGTGTCTGTCACTGTGGTCGTTCAATTGCATAGATACTTTTAAAATAAACTAGAGCACATGGGATCAAAACAAAACAATCTATACCGAATTGATTTTAATATTGCTGTATTTAAAAAATAAAAAGAACCTGGTCACTCTGAGGACGAATAATTTACATTGTGTTTAATTTTATAAAATAGTATTATCATCATTATTATTATATATGGTATCGTTATTAAAAGTACACAACGTTTGTGATCATTACATTTTTCAAACTAAAAGCGAAGAAAATTCAATTTAAAAAAATACTATCTAGTGTAAATGACATTATAGTAATTGTCAAAAGCCGCTGTGAAAAATTGTTCAATAATAACTGTATCATTATAATTGAAATATTGTGTAATGTACAAAAATTAATTATATATTATTCAAACTATCTATGAATCTTATCCCTGTGGATAGCATTTCAATAATTCATACCTTAAACTCTATAGTAACTCACATTGTTTACAATGAAATAATGTAACCACATGTTCTGATAGATGTATGAGATACAGCTAATTGAAATAAATCAATAGAGATCATACAGATCGTACATATAGTTGACATATAACAACAAGGAACTAAAGTTTTTACACATAACGTTTTATTTTGAATGTTTGTCAGAAATTAGATGATATTCAGTCACCTTATCTGTACAATACTGGAAAATGAAAATCATTGGAATTATTGATCACAGCTGAATGGTTCATCAAAATAAATGGTAACTAATTTTAAGAAGTTCAAGATAGGTTTTGTTCAAGGATATTTCACACATTAATAAAATAAAAAGGAATTAATTCATTGAATTAAATATTTCAGAAATAAATCATTCTTAAATAAAATAAATAATTTAAATTATCAATTTTGAAATGAAATAAATTACTTTGGTTTCGTTAACAGCAAAGGAAAGTTTTACTGATCGACATCACTGTAGTAAGATTCACTTTAAACTGACTGTGTTCCTCAAAAATAATATAAATTCTTTCCATTTCCATTCCAACAATGTTGACTGTTTCAAGTGAATCTCACTATAATTTGGAAGACAAGACAGCTAAAGAAAATACAAAACAAAAATGTGAATTTTTCTAAAAAATCACTGGAATCTTGTTCGAATATTTGTGTTAAACCGCATTCTAAAATTAGTTTAATATTGGGATTTGAACCCAAGACCGTTTTGACTCTATTATAAGTTTTATGAGATTGATTTTAAAGAAGAAATGATTCGAAAATATTATTAAAATTGATCCGTCATTTAATTATTTGTGTGTTATTATCCAAATAAAATATTGAAAAAATAGATAGAGGTACACTATAAAAACTTGACTAATATTTAATTAATAAATAATTTTTTTTTGTAATATTTGACAGAGATTGTTTTAGTTTTTTGTTTATTTTTTGTATTTGTACAAACTGGTACCCTATGCTGCAAACCTATATTGTCAATAGTAAGTTTTTTCCAAAAGACTGAAAAATTATTTCACAAAACTCAAAGACTTTGATAATACTATTTACAGATGATTCTCAATCTTTGCAAACAATCCACATAAATTTCAGATTTTATCTAAATTGATGTTCATTTTCCATTCTAATATTTTTATAAACGGACATGGCGTTTCTAAATTTATAGCTACAGTACAATAATGAATTGTTTACTCGTTAAATTTGTTATTTTGATTCATCTATTACAGTACACGCACGCGCAAACTCACACATACTCTTCAAAATATGCCCTACCATAAACTATACTAATATTCAGATCTTTGTTGCAAGCATTTAAAAATAAAAGACCAAGATATTTTTCTAGAAAATTTTTGTTAGTTTTAGAGAAGTTTCATTAAGAGATGAGATGACTTCATTTTGAACCCAAAACAATTCAATTGGAATAAATTGTTTAAATAATAATTATTAGAAAATAATGTTAGCCTGTTTTTACCCTTCCAATCATTCAAATAGTATAAGTTCTTGTATAAATGAATTAGTGAATTGGTATATGATTAATCTTGAATTATACTAAACGTCTGTCTCCAATTTTCAAGTTAATAAATAACAAACATTTTAGGAAATTCATCTTATACTTGCAAAGTAGGTTTTTTACTTTTTACTCTACGTTTATTACCTACTTATATGGGTTCAAATTCCAAATTTTTTTGTTACAGCACAGTATACCAATTATGGACATTTTATTAAGTTGCAGTTACAATAATTTTCAGATGAAGAGCATTTTAAAACTAGAGAAAATTTTGTTATATTAAATATTTTATCTACTAAAAATTATAATAATGACAGTAAAGATACTCTACACTTATCACAACCGATATTAACAGTTTGAAATACAATGATAATATTAAATTACAGTCTCAAAATACAAGTGAATAGAGGTTTAGTAATAGAGAATTTGTGACAGAAGGAGATTAATAACAAATTTTAAGGGAATTAGTTTCAACAAAATATAGAAATGAGAAGACATTGGTACATAATCAAAAATAAATATAGATGTTACAAGAAAAAATGTACGAACACACACATATAGCCTAAAAATACCTTAGTGTACTTGGATTCGACATCTACACAACGTGTATCAACATTTTATTCATTGTATTCAATAAAAATTGCACATTTTTCAAGTCTTACTACCTCAAGATAACTTTATAACACTTAATTTACTAACACATTAAACTATCAAATAATTCAACAAAATTTATTGTATCATCACAAATCACATTCTATCAATAAGAATTTATAACAAAAAAGGTTTTAATATTTCAAATGACTAGGTAACGAATATGAAATTAACTCAATTTTAAAAATGGTTTCTTACTGGAAAAATGTTCCAATAAACCTTGCTTTTCAAAAAAATCTGCTCTGCTCCTCTGCTAAACAGAAATAGAACACCATTGGCTCATATCAAGTTTTCACACATTGGAAGGCTTTTAATGTGTGAACACTCTGTTAACAACCAATGGATATGAAACTCTACAGAGCACTACACACCTTTCGAAAGCAGGTCTTTCCAGACACAAGTGAAGTTTTCAACAAGTGAATAATTTATACTATTATAGATTTTAAAATTCAATTTCATTTATTTATTCATTATTTTGAATAATTCACAAATGTATCTTAGCAGCTCTCATAAAGCAATTAACAATTAATCAAGCACGAACAACTTATTATTTGACATTTATTATTTAAAAATATAAAATTTCCAATTTGTCAATCTGTAGAACATTTTTTACTACTTTACTTTTTCTAATTTTCGACATTGAAATACTCTATTTCGTTTTGAGGGAACAAAGTCTCTCTGCAATTAAACTATGGAGCGATGTCAAAGAAAATTAATCATTCACCTGACGGCTCGGAACCTCAAGAATTTTAAGGTTTAGCATAAAAAATGGGCAAGAACTGACCGATAGATCGAGACAATTTGTTTTGAGATAAGTACACATAACCATTAAGAAGATAATTACTCCATCAAATTGATATTAATAAATTGAAACCACAATTCGGAAATAAATTGCTACACTTAATCATTACACGAAACATTGTAATAATTTTTCTACATTGAAGAACGCAGATCTTAAACTCTACTCTATATTAGAAATTCGAGAATTGCAGACTGACACAATAAAACCCTGCTTTCTAATGAATTTACCCCTCTGGGTTTAATTTCTATTGGTTTTTATGGGAGTGCTTACATATTCGTAGTCTCCTGCACATAATACACTCCCATTTGAACCGGCGGAAATTAAACCCACCAGAGCAGAAATTCATTGCAATGCAGGGCCTAAGGAATTCTAAACCATTTTGTACTACATATTCAGTGGTAAATTAATCTACATTAATTGAATAAATAATAAAATATGAGTGCTTTACTGCGTGCAAACAATACCACACAAAGACAAAACTACTATTAAATTTCTCCAAAAATTTTAATTGACTCAATGCGATTCAATTGAACCTCAATTGAAATGAAATATCAACATTTATGTAGAAATTCACCATGTCTTTATTACAAGAGTATCATGTTTTTCATCGATTTTGGTATTTACAATGATAGATACATTTGATCAATCCCTAAATTCAACAACAATGCAATATATCATATCTTTATATAGAGAGGTCTATTTCATACTGTGAGCCTTTCTACAGTAAACGATGTATCTTACATTAAATAGTTGATTTATTAAAACAAAATTTGAAAAAGTTGGACATGTTTCCTTTCTGCGGTTAGCGATTCTAATGTTCATATAGAGAATGTTTACAATTTTGAGTGAATCACACAATAGAACATTCTATGGTAAAAAAATCTAGAATGGAGCAGTTTTTGGCTATCCATTCCCAATGATTTACGTATTTTCAAATGAATAAATGAATACTCAATTTAAAAATATATAATCTATGGCCCGGTTGCACAACAGCCGGTTGAATTTTAACCGTGATTAATTTCACGAGAGCCAATCAGAGAAGGCGTTTTTGAAAAGACTGCTTCTCTGATTGGTTATCCTGGAATTAATCACGGTTAAAATTTAACCGGCTGTTGTGCAACCGGCACTAAGAGTTTGAATGGATTCCAAATAATAATTTTTGAAAAATAAAATACCAAACTATAAGAAAATAAGTAAGGTAACAGAAGAAACAGAACATAATATAAATGGAAACAATTATTGTTTAAAAATGAAAATAATTAATCATTCAACTAAAATAGATCCGCACACACACGTACGCACACACACAAACGATTTCTACACGAGAAAATTCAAAAGTTGAGGTCAGCTTCACGTTTAGCTTGCATTATTTTTGAATCGCAAACATTTCAGCGACAAATCCATTTGCAAAATCTAAAACTTCTTAAATTCTAATATTTTCACCAACCTACTGGAATGCTTGCTTTCATCTAACAACCATATTATTTTTGTTGCTCTACTTCAGCTCATGGTCTTACATAGTTTATTACTAATCGTACTTTATAATTAATAGTAATCGTAGTTAATTATTATTATTGTGTAGTGCTCGGTTGCATTGGTGCATGACTACAATTATGTATAGTTTTCTAAGGAATGTATGTATTAACAATGTTATGCATTGATTGGTTTTCTCTTCATGTATTTACATTTATGTTTGTGGTGAGTCTCTCCTTCACAAAAACAACAATTAGTTCCATTTTTTTCTTAATGATGATGACAAGTGTATGACGACGACGACGATGATGATGATTATGATGACGATGAGCAGCATAATTCTAAAATTGTCAACACAACAACGTGCGAAGCGAGCCAATTTTAATCGTCAATCAAGTTTTGATCTCAGATGATCAGCGTTTGTTCTATTTGTGCAATCGGCTTTATCTAACACACACTGTTGGCATCCAACTGAAGCTAAGCGAGGAATGTGTCTTGTTTTCATTAAGAAAATTGTTTTAATAATATTCATCATCCTCAGCAGAAATATTTCGTGTTTTCTACAGAAAAAGGCAACACACAAATTTACTTGAGGGAGTGGTTCCATAATATCAGTTCTAAACTTCCATGATTTATTTGAAGTAGCATTATTACCTAAGACTTTAAACTGTGCGAGACCCGTATTTGGATGTTGCTTAAAGCAATCTAGTCGTTGTGAGCCAGTAGAAGAATAGATTGATGCAACTTGAAGAGCAATCTACAATCTAGATCTGTTCTAGCTCCAGTTGAAAGTAATAAACAACAACTACAATAATAGAAATGTTCATTACAATACAGCACTTCCAAAAAGCAATTTGGACTAAAGCTCTGCAATTATAAGTTTAATATAGCTTTAGTTTCTTTTCAAAAAGCAATTTAAAATAAAGCTCAGCTAATTAGCAGTTAAGTGAAGCTTTAGTTTTTTCTTGAAATCAAGTCAATCAGAGGTGATCTTCTCCAAAAATTAATTAATCTCAAACAAAATTAATCAAAAACCATTCCTCACTTTGCCTCAGTGCGACGATGAAAATACGTTGGCAATATCAGATATTTGTCCATATTTCAACTTCAAAGTCAGCCCACAACAATTTCCAACTATTGAAAATGTTCATTCCATACACTAGTGCAGCTTGCCTTTCCACTTGCCCCTTGAGGCATGCCTCTTACGTGCGCCTATGCATGTGGCATGCGACCTTATAGCCGACAGTATTCACTAGACATAATGTATCTATTTGTAGTAATTTAGTGGTGGGCTGGTATACCAGGGTGATAGTTTTGCTGGAGGTAGCAAACAATTTATCTTTCAAAAATTTTCAAGATGTTTGACTTTTAGCTTTTTCAAAATGTATAGCTGTATAATCTCAAAAGTTAAGACTAACTAAAGGGGTGCTTTCCCATAAATTCTGCTTAATATGACAGAAAAAGAGTACTATCAGTTTTTATAGGAGTGTTTCAACACATAGAACGTTTGACAGGAAAAACAGACAGTCTGAAACACAAACTGTTTCTGTCATTTTCCTGCCATTCTTATAAGGCCTATCAAAACAATGTTCCATTTTTGAGCTACCACTATTGTGAACATCACTATCTGTGAACCGTTTAGAAAAAAATTACTGTGAAAAAGTAGAACAGACAGCCATGGTGTTCTTATCTATTTCAGATTCAGCTGATTTGAAAGTCAGCTTTGTATAACCTCAAATTCAATTAATGTTTGAATGGAATTGTTCATTGTCCAATTGTAAATATTTTTATTGTAGGAAATAAATTCATTTATTCATATTGTCAATAGTTATAGTTATTAAGTAGTATTGTTTTCATAGGCCATAAAAGAGCAGCAGATAAAACTACAGAAACTACAGTATTTTTCAGCCGAACTTTCTGGCAATGTGTGAACACTGGCACTGGCATTATTAGCTACACTCTGATCAGCTACCAGCCCACCTTGGACACTCGTGGACACCCGTCCACCGCCTATCATCACTTGCGCAAACTATCCTTACTACTTGCCAACGAGGTTCCCGCACTGCTGCCTTCCGCACCCGCCCCGCCACCACCCTCCCCATTGATAGCGCTCCCCCCACCACCGCTCCTGCTGCTGGGGCCCTCCCCTCCATCGCCGCCCCTCGCCGCGCATGCGCCGCTGCGACTGCTTCCCCCTCCCGCCGACCTGCGACCCCCGCCACTCATCGTCGTCAGTTCTTCGACAGATGTGGGCGTGGCAGGTTGTGAGCGTCCCTTCAGCTTGTTCAGCGCTTTGTCCAGCCGATGCGTAAACAGGTCCACGTCGGACTTGCGCATGCCCAGAGTGGCCGCCGCCGTCAGGTAGGGTGTCGGGTAGTTGGAGTAGTGCGCGCCCCACCCTACAACAACAACCAACACAGTCATGCATCTTTACAATCCACAAATTTCATAGGTTTCATGACATATTATAGAATAAACATCAAGTACTAAACTGACTAATATGTAGGCGCCACAGTACTAAATTCAAACAAGGAAGAAGCTCTGTTCTCTTTGAATGATTAATTTTTAAAAATAGATAGAGAAATTATGTTTTTTGTCTAGTTGAAAAGGCTTTATGTTTTGACTTGAAAGATCTTTTCAAAACTTTTGATGACTACTGGGACTGTAATACTGAGACAATTTGCATATACCGTAGTTTGTGCCAAAACAAAGGTTAACATTCTCAAAAATTGTTATCCTTCAAAATTCAAAATATATTAGTATTCAGGCTGGCTTCATACAAAATAAGCAATATCTTCTAGCACTAATTGGAAAAGCACTAAGTGAGTAGATGTGAGGAATCACTTCAAGTAGAGATAATCCCTTATCTTGAATCAATAAAAAAAATATTTCGAATAATTAGAATGAGTACTGTCATATATTGGATATTGATTTGTGAGTGAAGATATTCAAGTTATTTGGGAACTATCGATATTAGAAAAGCATGTGCCCACCTTCAAACTTGTAGCCGGCAACCTCTTTGAGCTCAACGCCGGTGATAACCCTTGTACCGGACACACAGCGCAGAAACAGCATCGAGCCCAGCATTGAAATGCGCTTGCTGTCGCCGCCAGTCAGTGAAGTCAGTGTCATCGCTACAAAACAAACAATTCAATAAACATTTCAAATAAAATGCAAGCAAACAGCGACGAAATAAAAACAGTTGAAAATAGATTACCAAAATTTCTTTTCAAAAGCACCCAGCACACAGGAGCAATAGTGACGTCTACTAGTAGCCGCTATTAGTGGCAAACTACACGATCAAATAGCAGTATCCGGAACCGCTTCTCACAATGACAATAGATGGATAATGTAGCCGACACTAATTATTGATAGGCTGGTCTAGTGGACTCCACTATTGTCCCTGTGTGCAGGGTGCTTTATCGGTTACAAAGAGCTAAACTCATCAAGAACCAAATTGTTTGTAGACTATGTGCCGGTTGCACAAAAGCCGGTTAAATTTCAATTCCACGAGAAACAATCAGAGAAGCCGTCTTTTCATAAAAGCCTTCTCTGATTGGTTCTCGTGGAATTCATCACGATTAGAATTTAACCGGCTTCTGAGCGACCGGACCTATAAGTAAATAAAATGAATAATTGAAATATTTTAGTCTCAAATATGAAAATTGAATATTAAATCTTGAAAAAAAATTCTTGTCGAATAAAATATATTTGAGATATAAAATTGATCATTATTAACAAAAGTCAACAATTGATATTGGATCAGATCTTGTTGAATAAGACGAGAAAATTTTGATCGATCACGATGGAATTTACACTCAACTAAAAAACTACAAGGATATAAAATTCTTTAAAATATTTTTAGAATACTCTCCTCCAACTCTACAACTATTATCAATCAATTCAGGCACCATAGTTACAAATAGTAAAGTTATTACCACATTTTATACTAAGATTACTACATCAAATTCAATAGTTTTCTATTAATATTTTCATAGTATATACAATAATTATTGTTAACAACAAACTTTACTAGAAGTAGGCTACGTACTTTTTACAATTTCAAAAATTATGAGTCGAAAGACGTGTGTATGAATCTGAACTACTAAAGGCCTACTAAGAAACTCTAGACTATTAATAGTAAGTTGAAGGAAATTTGTAAGATTTTATAAACAGCCTTTCATCGCTGTCAATCATAACAATCATATCAATCATGACATACAATGATTGGTCACACAGCATAGAATAGAGAAGATAAAATAATTAATGAATCAACTGTATCAATAAATTCAATAAAACAAGGAGGTGCTTATAACAGTTGTCAAGTTCTCCTAGTACCTCTATATCTTAACCAGTTCTATAGAGAGATTCATGTTATAAAGTCAGCATCTGATTTAGATTGGTTCGGTATCCTTGTCTATCATCAGACTAAGCAGATAACTCTATCCTTTTTCAACCACATACCGTTGCCAAATTATCTATTGCGGATGATGTCCACATGAGCTTTCAGCTTGTGCGTGGGTAATTGGATGTAAATGATATGTTCAAACGTCCATGCCTATTGGCGGGATTCGTAACCTCGACCAGGTAGCGCTAGCAGACTGGAGGGTGCAACGCATTAAGCTGGATTAGCACACAACAGTGACAGTAAAAATATAATTCCCATAAGTTCAAATGGTATTATTCATACATACTGGGCCGGGCTGAGTGAGAATAGTCTACGAGTATTTAGAACTCGTGTAATTCTATTTTCATTGTTCACTGTCACTGTTGTCTACGAATCCAACTATAGTCGTCTCGGCTGACCGATTCGGGCTATGTAGTATACATTGGAAATGGGACAGTTTTGGCATGAGCTTCTTGTGCCTTTCCTCATGTCAAATATTTGAACACAATCTGATAAATAAATATTAGATCAGATAAACCAGGATTACTTGAATCACAACAATCTATTACAGAAGGCGATAGAATAGGAAACATGACAACAATGTTCTCCTAAGCGTTTACATTGAATTTAAAGCGTGAATATCAAAGGTTGGGAACATCCGTCCCAAACCAGAATAAATTATTTTAGCAGGTGATCTACTCTATTGTATGCTATGCTTTGGTTTGTGACAGGTCCTACCTATAGAGATGGGATTGTTCTTGGTGTCGAGCAGCCGCTCCTGGTGTTTGTGCGCCACCTTGGCCAGCTCCTCCTTCAGATACTTGTACATCTCCTTGCGTTGGCCAATCAGCTGCTTGTAGCCATTCACGCCCAGCGACAGCAGCGTCACAAACACGTCCATCGCTGGCGACGCCGATGCTCTGCCTTTGCGCCATCACAACCAACATAATATGCAAAACGTACTACCGCCAAACACATTCAAGTAGGAATGAAATGAAGATGAATACAAGGTATATTATGAAGAATGTAGAGTGAATGTAGGTGAATGCAAGGTATATGAAAGATGTAGAGTGAATGTAAATAAGGATGGATTATGTGAGAGAAAAGTGGAAAGTAGAAAGTATGGAATACAATCCGTAAAAGAATGTATATCATGTTCTGATAAAAAAATAAAAAATCCAATTTTTATCAATAAAATCATAGTACGAGTTGGAAGTTTAGTGCAATGCTGTAGTGGCTGGCGTATATTTTAGGGTGTATGCACACAGAGAGCGGTCAGGCGTTCTGCGGTCGAATACAAGCGTTCTTGTTGCATTTCTCAATCGAAAAGAAATACTATCAGATAGAGAGCTAGAATCTGTAGCTCCAGTATCAACTCAATCATAATGTGAAAAGCGTCTCTCTCTTACATAGGCCTATTCAATAATTGACTCCAGTTTTCATGTATTCCGTATCCAAGAGAGCGTTGGAGAGAGAGAGTTGGAACGTCTGATTGCTCTCAGTGTGCACACACACTAAAGGCTTGTATTAACAATAGTGTTGCTTTCATATTTCTTGGAGTGGCCACTAACGAAATGACAAGTGTGTTGAACATGTGTGTACAAACATTTCGTCATACATTGTTGTGTCATCACAGCGGAAGGGTTCGAACAAAATTTGTTGAGGTTAAGCTTTTGTATCTTCGATTCTTTGTTGTTTATTTTATCTTCCCTGTTCTATTTGAGGTTAAATTATTTTTGTATAATTTAATTTGTGATTTTCCAGTAGTTAATTAATTGTCATTGGTTTTTAATTTTTTCGAAGCCTCTCGCTGAAGACACAACATGCATGACGAGCACGTGTGTACACACTTGTTAAACAAACTTGTCCCGTCTTTGGTAGCCACCCTTAGTGTTCAATAGAAGTCGATTTCAAGTCACCATGACAGTGCTCTTTCACTTTCAACTCTTGTCGGAGTCTTATTGCTAAAATTATAATATTCCCTTTTTCTTATCAAAATTTCCATTCAAGTTCTTAAAGTTTTTTGATACTCAACTGATACACAAGGGCTAAATAGATACTCAACTGAAAAGCCATATAAGTTTTTCAATATTTGGAATGATACAATTTGTCTTCTACACCCAATATAATAAGTTATAAAAACTTCAGCGAGATGAAACAAGAAACAAAAACACGAACGAAGGATATGAAAATGATCATCATTATAAACCAAAGCCCTACCACAACCAAATTTACCTCTACTGTCTAATACCTATAGTGAAACGAAATTGAATACTATTAAAGTTTATCTCAATTATTCAACCTGTATATGAGAATATATCTTCATTGTTTATTGTTTTTGAAGGGGCGCATTCAAGGATCCAAAGGTTCAAAGAACCCCACACGTCAACCGAAGCTTATTGTGTTCCCATGTAGTATGTTAGTTAGGCAAACCAATACCTGTGTCCTTTACAAGAACCAGGAGTTTTCCCCTACACTAACATCCCATTCATCACCTCGTTGTTTGTCGCAATCCAGTGTGATATGCTTGGAAATCTCTTCAGACTAATTAGTCCTCGTGACCTACGTGAGTTCCACTACTGGCCTTCTTTGAAGGTCCTTCCGCTGAGGAAGGGGTTGCCAAGTTGCCTCGAGGGCGCCCGCCCACCCCTCACTCAGCCTCTTGACCCACATTTGTGCCTGGAGTTTCACCCATCTCTGGTCTCTTGGGTTTTCTCCTTTTTGCCCCTCCGAAACTTCGCAGGGTCAAAAGCCTCACCTCTCCCAAGAAGTTTTGCCTTAATGGCCGCCCTTCTTTGAGCAGTGGTGAGTTTTGGCCTCTCCATCCACAAACTCGTGACCTACGAGAGTTCCACTCCTGGCCTTCTTTAAAGGTCCTTCCACTGAAGGAGGGGTCGCCAAATTGCCTCTAGGGCACCTGGTCACCCTCGACTCAGCCTCTTGACCCGCATTTGTGCCTGGAGTTTCACCCATCTCTAGTCTCTTGGGTTTTTCCTTTTGCCCCTCCGAAACTGCCCTGATGGGGCAGATCCCGTGGGTTTGAAGGCAAGGCAACTTCTGGAGTTGCCTTGGGGTCCCTTTTAGTCGCCTCCTACGACAAGCAGGGATACTGTGAGTGAATTCTGGTTTTTAACACATTCTTGAGTACGATGTTCGCCTCAAGGCTCCCCCAACCCACAGGGTGCTAATATACCTTAATAGGCGTAATATGCATCGTTTGGATGTAAGAATATATCATTGTTTAGGATGTGAGCAGATCGGTTATTAAGGAAAAGTAATGCTTGTAAATGAGAAGTTGAGAATTCAAATTCATAAATGGGAATATAATAAAAATATTAATTGAATACTGTATGGCAAAATGATAAATAAGGAGTTTCAAGTGTTAAGACAGAATATAACTATTAATGAATAAAGGAAATAAGTGTTTAAAGACGTAAGAGTTCTTGAACGCAATAGGATGTTCGAGTGTGTGCTCACAGAAAGCGATCAGGCGTTCCGAGTTTCAGCGGTATTAGAAGGATTTATTACAAAATATATATGGATATCTATATCTATATCCTCCTAAAACCGCTCTCAGTGTGCACACACCCTAAGAGAGTACTGTGATTCGATGAATAAAACTACAATGAATGAATTTATGGTCTACACTCTAAAATGAACGAGGGAACCTGAAACTTTAAATCATGGATCAGTGAGTAACATACTACTTCAGTTCACTATCATTACAGTAAACTACTTTTTGCTCTATACACATCACCTATGAAACAAGATAAATTTACCTCAATCAATATCTACTTCAAATCACAGAATTCCTATTTATATCAAGTGATATGTTAAAATCTAAAATTATTATATACCTGTATATACAGACTTAGCAACAGTTTCAAGATTATAATAAATTATATATTCAGAGACTTTGAATTTTACTTCTAGGGAGCTCAACAATAAAAAACATTAACCCAAATTACATATTATATGTACCACATCAATAAGATTCTACTTATAATTCCACATAAATATCCTATCTTGTACACAACATCCTATTCTCTAGTATCAAGCCAATTTCCAACTTTCAACCTGAAGATACTACGGGAGTACTCTTGAACAAGGCATGACATATTCTTCACTTTTTCAAGATACCTAATATTTACACCATTATTTAAATAATAATAATTATGTTTCAAAGATCAATTGGGTACGACCTCAACTACCACTCATGCCAACTATTCACGGATACCATAGATGACACATCATTGGAAGGTGGACCAAACAGCAAGACACAATTTTCTTAATAGCTACTGTCAACTGAATTTTTAGAACAATTTTTTTAACTAATAATAAGATTATCCATTTTTGAGCTGAATAAAACTAGTCTACTATAGATGATACTTTATAGATGATAAACTAAAGAACAGTAATCGAGCATACCTGGATAATTTTTTGCAATTTTTTCGAGCAGTCCTTTTTCAAAACCAGAAATGACGGCACCTCCAACCGGAACTAGGAAATTTTTGTCAGTGCTCTGAACGAAGGCATCGACTCTCCCTTTCCTGAAACATTAACAAATGTATTATATTAGAATCAAACATAGAATAGAATACATTTTATTAGCCCAAAAAACAAGATGTCAGAATTTGACATATAGACTAGTTAATATAATACACAATAAATTAAGAACAACACTCAGTTAATACAATACAGTATAAAGACACAGCATATACAATATACTATAATTGATGCTATTCATGGTATAGTAATTCATAAATTCTAGGTATTGAAATGAAGTATCCTACATTTATTTTCCTGTTCATGAACTCTTCAACTGACTAGAAGGGGTTACTCAAGAGAAACGTTTCTGAAAATCGATTTGAACCTCCTGTGATTAAGTTGCCTCACCTCAGTTAATAGGAAGCCTATTCATTAATTCAGTTGTGACATGTGAGGGACTTTGGTCAGTTTTATGCAGTCTGCTCCTGGTTACATTGATAGTCTGATTGAATCATGTATTATAAGTAGTTTGAACTAGCAGCTGTTAAGATGATGATAATGTAATTATAATTTTTGGAAAATTTATATCATGAACTAACACGCAACCCCAACAAACAGGATTCTTCTTGCTGGGTAACTTGTAATTCGTTTCAAAGGGGTTTCGGCTTGCTTTCACAACGTACGCTCATTGTGCAATATTACGTACATTTTGGTTTCCTCGACAATATTTAGATTGCATGATTTGAATGCTCATTATTTGTCGACGTACTGAGAGAGATTCAACAGCTGTGAAGAGGGCAGAAGGCTCTCAAGAGCAGGATGCAGCAATTTGAGTGAAAATAAGACAATAAGATGACTATATTTTTTGAAAAGATTGGATCTGAGTATTACCAGGGATAACTGGAATGAGTTTATAATAGAGTAGAAAATAGTTACATAATTGAATCAAGATTATAGTGCAAACACACTCAAAATTCAAGGCTCCAGGATGAGAAACATTATTGTTGAAGCTAGTAGCTTAGCTTGCTAGGCTCATATCTGTACGTCAATGCATCACTGTATTTTTATAGGTTTAATTAAAACTAACGATGGCATTCATTTTGTCTGAATTTTAATTGTGCTAAGAAAAGCTAATCAATTAACGCTATTATTTGTGTTTATTATGTGAAACTAGTAGGTCCCGTGCTCCGCAAGGGTCTGTTGAAAGTACAAATAGGTTTAATTTAGTTCTATTGTTTCATTTTTATGAACCACTGTAATAATTTAGAATAGAAAAACGATTTGATCGGGCTTTTATCTTACGTAAACTTTGCATCACAAATTGAATACTGAAAACCTGACGAATTGTCAACTTGACAAACTGAAAACATGACATACTGAAATCTTGAAGAACTGAACATAGGCCTATAGCCATCCTCGGTAAATTAAGAATCTATATGCAAAATTTCACGTGATGATGAAGCAGATTGAATACACATTCGTGTATTTTGTATCCTTTACATTATTAAGCCAATTCTTTTCTTTATAATATTATAGATTAAGTAAAATTATAAAAAAGTCTAATAATATCAACATATTGGCATTTGAAAGCAAAAACCTAACCTTTACTTTTTCATTTAAAACAAAATTAAACAGAACTTTTTAGGTTATGTTCATTTGGGAGGACAAATTGTAATCTATCCCATGTGAGATGCTGTCAAACTAACCTAGCCGCCTCCTGTATGAGATGCATAAGCCTGGTGCTCTGCAGGCCGTAAGCGTTGTTGACGAGATGCGGAATGTTGTATCGACTGCAGAGCAGCGCAATCTGCTCCAAGCTGTCTGCCGCTCTCGGCGCGAAACAGCTGGTTGTGGAGAGCACACACACGATGTTGTCCGAGCCCAGGGTAGCCATCTGCGTCTCCAGGGCCTGTGTGTCTGTGCGCAGCTCCTCCCCCACCACCACTGTCTCGATTATGATTGGCTGCAGGCCTGCAAATACATCAATTACAATCAAGCTAAGATGCCATCACTGAGTCAAACCAGTCAGCTTCAAATAAGATATACATTAAAATAACTTCACTTATATGGGCCACTTTGTTCAAATTAATAAAAACAATATAAAAACTTGTAGTACCCTTTTATTAAAACATTTAAAAATATTTTAACGACTAGTTTTGATCATGTCAAAATGTTCGAAATGTCAAAATAAACAAGTTAATACTAGATAATATATTTTCATATGCTTATTTTGATCATATACTTACTATTAACTTATTATGCTTATATATGAACATATATTATCTAGTATCAACTTGTTTATTTTTACATTTTAACTTGAAAATGGCCAATGGTCGAAACTAGTCGTTAAAATGTTTTAATAAAAGGGTACTACAAGTTTTTATATTGTTTTTATTAATTCAAGATTTACATTTTACATTCATAATTTTTTATTGCTAAGGGTGATGTCCACATGAGCTCAAGGCTTGTGAATTGAATCGAAGCATTTATTGAATTCTAGGAGGGCGAACTTGTACGCGGGTAACGAGACCTAATATGATAATGGGAGATGAGTGGAACTACAACTTTAGGTGGGTTCCGAACCACCAGGAAGCGGGCTCTTGTATTGATCATCCTTAAATTCGAGACCTGAAGAATCACTTTATCCACCATCTAGCTACAAAAGCAATAGGCAAATCACACATACACATAGGTATTCATTTATAAATAGTAACAACATACACAATCTAACAACAAAAATGATTACAAAGGTATTAACAGACGCAGGGATCTCAAATTATCTTATCAACAGCTTATCAGGGCGACCACTAATCCAATCACTTCCCCATGTGTAAAACAAAACATAACTCAACTTAACCTAACAAAATTAAAGTAGGAAAAATTACTTTATGAAGCGTAGTAACCTATGGACTAGATAATATTCTCAAATGATATGGAGCAATGTGATGAAATATGCAAAATTGCTGAGTAATAATTAATAGTTAATTCTGAACTTTCAAGAGCTAGTTCTTGGAAAAGAAAGGATACTAAGGGCCGTTTGACAGTGACAGTTTAAACTAAATTTCATTTTAAACTGGATTAAATCCGTATCAAGTCTCGTTTGTTATATTGTGTTTCATTTTTAGTTTAAGCCACCAGCTGATTAAATTCAGTTTAAGCTTTGACTGTGCAAACGGCCCTAAAGAAAACTAATAAGTAGTGATTGAGTGAAGAAGTTAGTAAGCTATTAAGTACGGTAAGTAGTTAAGTAGTAATTACAGTGAGTAATTTATTGTCTAGATTATGATAATCTGCAGAACTGAGGATAGATAAGTAGTGAGTAACATATAAGTAGTAGGGACATTAAGTAATTGTCTCGATGATGTTTAGATGCAGTTTAGCGGGTATGCATCCAGTCGTCTTGAGAGTGAGACGCACGATAATTTCAAATGCCCCACCATGACTCGACTCTCATTCAGAGTATACAGTCCCACATAAGGTTGGCTTATCTGTCTGCGGATGCATTCTGCACCCTTAATGGAAAAATATTAAAATGAGGGTTTAATTATCATGAATATTCAAATATTTGAATGAGGGTTTGATTCTCATAAATATTTGAATATTTTAATGAGGGGTTGATTCTCATAAATTTTATTGGAAAATGAGTGAAACCTAGATTATGCAAGTAGCTTACCAGCAGTAATAATGCACTTGAAACAGGACTTTTGGTCGATGCGTGACCAGAGCACAAACTTGGCTCCGGGTCGTTCTTGCTTCATCGTCAGCATACACAGCACAAGGCTCATCCCAGTCGCCATCGGGATCATAAAACAGCCGGCCGAATTATTAACACCTACACCACAACAAAACATTAATCAATGAATTGATATAAAGTATCAATGTTGATCATGAGTATGAAAATTCAAAAAGTGAGAATAATAACAAATGTATTTTTAAAATATCACAATCATCAAATAAATGTTTTTTTTTTTTGTTCTGTGTTCGTATAGCAGTCTACTCTTGGTATTTTATATATTATAGTTCAAATGAAAACTTCAAAATGTTCTGCTTATTCATTTTATTCATTTGAAATACATATGAGAGAACAAGGATGAAATGCCATCAATTGGTGATGAGTTTTGTGAGACAACTTGTACTTACTTTACAGTCACCAACTAAGCATCTTAAATAGAACGACTTATATTATATCAACCATTTTAAAAAGAATTGTGAACAAGTTTACACTAGAATTATTGCATTTACTAGATATTGATGAATGTCTAGCAACCAACCAACCAATCAAAGTAAAGATGGTGTTTTAGATATTCATAACAAGTTTAAAGACTTGTCATAACCACTTACTAATTGGAAAATCGAGAAAATTGTTTTGGTTGCTGCACCATTCTAGTATAAACTTGTTCACAATTGTTTAATAAATGGTTGTGTCACTACAAGTCGTTTTATTTAAGATATTCAGTTAGTTAGTGACTGTAAAATAAGTACAAGTTGTTTCAAAAAACTTAGATATGACTGTAGCAATATCGAATATAAATTAATTAAAAAGAGTAGATATGCAATATTAAATACTTGGTAAGAAATAGCAATATTAAAAAAATATATATTAGAATTCAGAGTCTAAATATTAATAAATTGATACAACATTTGTTTCAATTTCAATAAAAAAAACATTTGTTTTGAAGTTTTGGTTATACGACAAAGTGAAATAACCTTGGAGTCACCCACATTCTAGAAGCCATAACACTAACAAAAAGATCAAACCCATCCCTCAGATGCAATCTTCGTAACATCAACACTAGAGACAAAAATAATATTAATCTCGTCAACATCAAAAAATAAAAACTTATTGGACCTCCCGCCCATCTCATCTCAAAGGCCTATTTTAATCATAGGAGGGCGAAGTTAGGATGCAGTCGGCCCTCTCTCAAGTCTCCAATACAATACAAGTTACAAACTAATTCAGAACATAACAAACGTTGAACACATCACAAAGAGTGTTCATTTGAAAATTGAAACAGTATCTGCCAGCAAAATCATACTATGCACTTTCATAATATTAATTGAATAACGTGCATTCCAACATTTGATATATATTGTGGTTTAAGCGCTATGATCACACTTTATTCCTTCCAGGACACCATGGATGAAACCACTGTGTTAGGTATCAAGTAATATGGGTAGGTTGCAAGCCTGCGAGCTAATTAAGCGAATACCCTTTACCGCACTCTTTCCCCTCCCTTCCTCTTGACCTTGTGTACATTGGAAGGAGCCGATTGACGATTGACAAGGCAATCGACCTTGATAAAGATAGAAAAAACTAAAACTAAAACAATAGAAAAGGATAAAAATAGGAAATTGATTATCGTGAATGTATGTGACTCACCCATAAACCTAATAGTATCGAGTAGTAGTGCGTTAGCTAGCTTAATAAGGAGACTGGAGCCGGCTGCCTTGGGTTGAACCTCGCCTATGTCCCCCGACCGGCCAATACCGTGGCCCATTCTGTAATGGCGTCTTGCTACCAGCGCTACAAACAAATATTAAAATAACATCAGTTCACAAAACCAAACAAACTTCCCTCAATACTAATCTGAATAATTCGACACTCAAACTAGTAATAAATTATGGACTCTACAGTGAGATTTCACTTTAGACTGTCAGCATTGGTTGAATAGGAAGTATTGATGTAGTTTATAGAAACTGCTGACAGAGAAACTGTTTGAAGTGAAGCTTATTTCAGGCTGAGAATATAAAAGGTGATTTGAAAAATGTTGATCTATTTATTAAATTATTACATGTAATAGTGTTAATTATACATTTATAGGCCGTGAGAATATTTCTGTTCCCAGGCGGCCCTTCAATAACTGGAAGTGAAAAGGGGACCAACTTCCTCACTCACACATTGCTTTCCTTCACTCCCAGCATGCTCATGCTCACTCTCCGGATAGAATAGTAATATCGGTTTTGGAGGTAAGTAGACTATATGCACCATCTTCGTTCAACTAAAGTATTAGCTCTTATTGAAGTGTTCACACATTTGAGGACTAGGTCTAGTGTGTCAATGTGTGAACAGTCTCATTGTCTGAACAATGTGTGAAAAACTTATGTTTTCGAGGTTTATTTTTCTGTCCAGCTGAACAGAAATTCTTCGTTAAGTTGTGCTTCAGCCTCACATTCAATATTTCACACATTGACTACTTAAAATATTAAAATTGTAGAAAAGGGAGGGAGGATTGAGTACTAAGCAAGCGCTCTGTATCTCTCACCATCTCTTTTGCACTAGGCGCAGTGCAGCCAACCAGATAACCTCTTTACAATACCTATTGTGAGTTTCAGGTTATACAGTCAGCATCTGATCAACATTGGTTTTCTACGCTTGTCATTCATTAGACAAAGCAGATATCCTTAGACATCCCCAGACAATTGCTATATGCTTTCCCAAGTCCTCACTGTTTCCAAATTGTTTGTATATTGTAGAAATATGATGAACTATGAAAATATGTTATCTCAATAATTATTAAATTATATGAATAAATCATGAACAAAATATTTTCTTGAAATATATTTGAGAAAATTGATTTCTATTAACAAGAATAAAAAATTGATAAGAGATCAGATTTACTGGGATAACTTGAATCACAGCTATCTCCCTATAGAAGGTGATGAAATATAGAAAATAATTATTTTTATCTTCCTATAATTTCCACCGACTTTATAGCGTGAATCTCACTAGAGCACTTCTCACACGAGAAGGTCTCTCTGGCTACCATTTGAAAACCATTGCCAATAATGAAGAGTAGGGGCCTTCCATGATAATCTACCTACAGCCGACCGTCTTTTTCCTCTCTCATCATTACTCAGTGTTGCCAACTCACCGGACGCGAATCGTGCTTCCCGCTCGCCAATGCCGCAATTGCCGGGGAAGTTGTTGCTATCCATTTGAGCCAGGTCGGCCAGAAACAGTTCAATCGTCGCATCGTCCCAGCCTTCTTCCGGCCATTTACGCTAAAATAAAATAAAACAAAAACCATAACGACTATTTAATTGATCCACCACATGACAAGAGTTAGAAAAAGTAATTATTCAATTAGTGCCGTTTGCACAGTGTCAGTTTAATATGAATTTCATTTTAAACTGGATTAAATCTATATCAAGTATCGTTCGTTATAATGTGGTTCATTCTGAGTTCAAGCCACCAGCTAATTAAATTCAGTTTAAGCTTTGACTGTGCAAACGACCCTTAATAATTATTGAACAGAATCCAAATTTTCAATTGCTATTAATTCTACACAGTAAAGAATCCTACTACTGCAAATATTGACAGCATGGAGAACAGCTAGTAGAAATAATTACGATGAGAGCTACCATTCCAAAAATATTTTTCGAAAAAAGGAGATGCTGAGTTTTTAGTCTACTCGCTACCACTACGCCACAGTGACTTTGGCAATAGGTCCTGATATCTTAGTACTTCAGGTGTTGTAATAGACAAATAATCAAAAGCTGAGGTTTCTACATCAAAACAATTAATGTGAAATTGAATTGGCCTTTAATTAACGTCGGTATATTCAAAATCTTAGTAAAAACTTCCAAGTTGACCAGTGGTGTAGTTAAGACGTGATTATGCATCACACAAACCAGGCACTTCATATTTATAGCATTAACAGATACAGATATATGAAAGAAAATAGATGGATAAAAGATGAGTGCGGTACAAATCATGATACTTGAATTTTTCATCGTCAACTAGGTCAGCGGGTAACTCACTTTGGACTCTGGGTTGGCAGTGGAAAATCGAGGCTTATCCTACAGTTATGCGAGTGAGCAGATGAACCGTTCTATCAAGTATCCTTTCACCATGTACTTGGTCTTTTTTGTCTCAGCCAAATAATTATTTCAGTCGAATAGTTTGGTAACAATCAGGACAGATACAGCAAGCCTGTTTATCTCCATATATGCCGAATGAAGACAAACTAAACCATTGTATTCTTCAAGGACTTGATTTAATGTTCTATTAACATACCTGTTCTATGAGTAACCTGATTAGATTCTCGCGGGCTTTTTTCGACGAAGCCGCTTGCTGGAGGTAGGTGGCCGGAATCAAACGCTCAGCTAATGTGAAGCTCTGACTATTCATCGCTAAAACAATAACACACTAATCCCAATCCAAAATAGTCACCACGCAGTGTCCAACTCTGCTAATTCTCCATCTGAAACAAAAACATATGTATGTTGGTTGTATACTTTTCAAATGTATAAAATTTAAATACAAATTATCAAAGTACAAAGGAAGTTGATACATTCTTTTAATACTGCTTTTGACAAAATAGAATGAAATAGGCACGGTACCGATATTGGGTAGTGTAGTTAGTTAGGATATAAGATTATGGGCCATCTCAGTAAATATTAAAGTAACTGTTTGAACATAAATTAACTGATGGTCTCCCACCATTGAAAGCCATACGCTAATAATAATAATAACTGATGGTTGAAATTGGCATTTAAAACACTAATAAATGCAAACATAGCTTTATCTAATTTCAGATTAGCGTAGAACACAGACTGTGAATGTGATGCTAGCCCTTAGATGCTAAGAGCGAAGGCCTACCCTAACCCATCTTTGACGTTTTAAGAGCAAAGCAAGATAGGTCAAACTACAGTCAGTATGCAATTCGAACAAATTTATTTTAGTCTTTAGTGTTCTTCTGACTAGACAAATTATGCTTTGTCTAGAGAGAAAAAAGGGGAAAGCAACGTGCATAGCCTAGCTTCAAAAACAACTCTAGGCTACTTTTTCAGATTACTTAGTTTTTTAATAACCAAACAATTATAGTTTTTTAGTAGAACATAACATTATTTTACTTTTACAACAAAACAGTTAGGCCTAAGTTCTAGAAATAATTTTATGAGACGTAGCCTAAATCAAATTGGTTTTGCAATGATATCACAAATGTATCAAGGCTTAACTTATATGTAATAGGTATGTAGACTAGGTAAGATAAATCACATAATAAGAGAGCGTACCAAAGAGCAATAATTAAGGATTATGTTATACAGCCTACGTTATAGGTACTGTACATTCGTTTTATGCGTATTGCAAATCTTCAAAGTAAAAAAATATTTGTAATTACTTTGAAAAGTACTGATTGTATTATATTTTAATATGATCATAAATAATAACGAGAAAATGAAATAGCTTAAAGAATGTCATAAAATAAATTGCCAACCCTTCTAACCTATGTAAAATAACACAATGACATTATACATTAATATCAATTTATAAGATGACAAAACATATTTTTTTAATGAAGAATGATGAGTCATGAGTGTAATTAATTGATCTTTTAAATAAAATCAATCAATATCAAGAATTCAAATGAGGTGGAATCCTCGTCAGGGTACCATAACCATACAGAATTGATTTACATTTCGGGTAAACATGTATGGTTTAAACATCCTCTACATATTTTATGAAACATAATTGAAAGAAGATATTATTTTAAGTAGAAAAAAATAAGTATATCCTGTGATGAACAACTTATTAACAAATTACATCCTACTTGAGAAATGTACACACCATTGCGTGGGGTTGTTTCGTGTCATCACAATAGCTCGTCTTTTGTCAATTTGAGTTGAACCACTTCGCAAATTGCACAGCAATCTTTCTAATACGTTGAGAATTGAATGATAAATATTTGTCTTTATATACAATTTAATTATTCACCATTTATTTGGCCAAGGGCCAACCTCAGCCTTTGCTCATGATGAAACTGTAATGTCTGCAGACGACAAGTAGTATGTATTCCCAGAAATTGGAAAAGTCCCTACATTATTCAAAAAAATTATTTTATTCGTTCACTGAAATTCTTGTCTTGTTATCGATTTTATATTTTGAGAAAAAATAGAATGCTATTTTATTTTAAATTTGTAGAATTAATGTTCAATGAAAGTTGATAAATAGTGACAGAAATTGTTCTTCTGTTGGTTACTTGGACAGATTACACTAGTAGCGGTTATTTCAAACTTTCGATACTTGAGTTGATAAAAAGAATAAAAATATCAAATAGGTAATATGAAACATAACTTAAATGCTCAAGAATATATATTTAGGTATAACAAATTCAATCCAATTTTTTTTTCCAATCCGATGCTTCTTTTTAAACTCTATTTAGTCCATTATAGGGTCTTAATGGCAAAAACTATATTAATTTGTCTTGTCTATAGTGAGGTTCACGTTATAATGACAGTATTTGATCAACTTTGGTTTTGCTATCCTTGTCTATCATTCGACAAAGCCGCTTGTACTATCCTTTTCTAGGTCCACAACGATGTCAATTATGTTTTTGACGGCGTAGAAATATGATTAATTAGGTAATGCAGAGAATCGGCATCGCTATTCTGCTATCTTTATCCACTGCCATTATAACGTGGGCCACACTATAGCAATTAATTCTTTAAAATTGATTTTTTTATCTTGTACCTAGGATAATTATTTTTCTAGTATTCATTTAAATTTAACAACTATTATTTCCAATAATCTGAATTTCTAATAGTTCACGTTGGTAGCATTTCTAAATGGACTTTTTTCTTCATTTAATAATTATAAATAATTGTATTACCTTGCGTTTTCAGTTTTCATCTATTTTTGATAAATAATTCACCCTGGTGGCTACTCCATAAAACTCATGGTTCCTGAAACACATTTTTGGGGGCCGGGTCGAGTCAACCAAATATCTTGACCAATACTTTCCGTGTCCAAACAAGCAATCATTAGATATAGGCCTACTCAGGTCCCATGTGAAAAAAAAACAATAATAATAAAACAATATAATATAAACATTGGATCAAACATTATCTTTAAATTACATGTTTCCAAAAAATTTGCAACCGATTGAGCTTTGTCATTTGCTTCAAAGAGATCCTCCTTTCTACATTGGACATCAAGCTGGGGGCACACAAGCAAATGCTCTTGCTCCTGAATTGATCCACACTCGCAGAAGATGTCATCATAAGCTGGCAATAAACCCCAGCATTTTTGCAGGTTTGTTTTGCAATTGGACACTCCTACCCTTAAGAGCTTTCCAAGTTATCACATATATATATATATATATATATATATATATATATATATATATATATATATATATCGTGGAGGCAATTCTTCCCGAAATGGCAATCCCTCCAACATAAAGCCATGCCTCCACTGCTCCACACGATTCTCTTCAGGAGAGCCCTGCAGGACATGGGATGTTGCCAAGAAACTTCTCCTTGACTTCAACTAGTGGATGCCCAAATAGTGGATGGCGTGGGTCACTTGCCTGTTTAGTCCTCTCAATGTCTGTAGCAACCTTTCTTCTGATATTGGGTGGTGCTACTCCCGCAAGACAACCTGTGCAATGGTGTCGGTCTTAGACATCCTGTTATTACCCTCAGTGTTTCATTTACTGCTGTATCCACTTGTTTAGCATGCACTGAGGAGCTCCAAACAGGTGCTGCATATTCTGCTGCTGACAGACACAGACCAATTGCCGATGTTCTTAGTGTGGCTTGTTGAATTCCCCATTTGGAATTGGTCAGCTTCCTGATAATATTGTAATATTACATTTTTCTTCTCACATTTAAATCGAATCTTCAATTCGAGATCTATGGAACTTTATAGTAAATGTCAGAGTTATCAATAGACGGACAAATTTTTTGATGGAGAATTTATTATCGTAAATGTTTGTTGCATTGTTCCATAATGTCACCGAGGTAGGGTTAACAAATTACTAAATAAATCGTTTATTTAAATCGAGATATATATAAAAATTTAAAATAACATTTTCAAAATAAAGTTTTATTGAGAACAGATGTAGAATGTGAATTCTAAACTTATAAGTTATAATTTTGTGTTGACGTGTCTGTAAAGATCGATATTGGACAGGGCGTTGTCTTTCGTGACTGGCAACTTTTCTTTTTCCTGTTCGACCTTCTTCTGAATATATGGCTGGCTGTTGCTTGTATAATTTTGTGCTCTGAGTTATTGTCTGTTTAAATGAATTTATTAATGTTTTAAATTGAGTTTTATATAAATTTTTGTGCATAATTCGCTATTTGTGTAGTAAAGCCAATAGCCACTGTGTTTCAACTGTAAACTAGATAAGTATTTTAGTTCGTAGTTACTTGAAATCATTAAGCTTATAAGTTATTGTTCGTTTTATATTTCTGTGTTTTTGCCAAAATTTTCATCTGAAGATTATAAGTTAATTTGCTCTGAAAACTGGATTTCTCATTCATAGGCAATAGATCCATTCACAGTTTATCAAGTATCTATTTTATTGGAGCCGACAACTTTCCTTAGTGTGATAGGTGTTATATGCTATTCCAACCGTTTAAGGAAAAATTGGTAGCACGGCAAATGGTACGCCCTGGTGTGGGACTGAATCACCACATTTGTTCCAAATGTTACCCCTGTGGTGGGACAGAATTACAAAATAAATATGTCCCAAATGGTACACCATGAAATCCCTGGTTATAGAAATTATTAGTAGATAGATATCTTGATAGGTTATGAATGGTTTGTTGCTGAGTGGGAAGTCGGTTCAAGAGAGATCAAGTTTTAATGAATCAGTGCATATTACAAAATGGCAAACATTAAAAATGATATAAATCTTATAGAGTTCTTAACACAAAGGTTTGATAAGCTAGATGCTAGGTTTGATGAGCAAAATGCTAAATTTGATAAGCAAAATGCTAAGTTAGACCAAATGTTTAAAAATCAAAATGCTAGGTTTGATGATATGAAGCAAGAATGTACTAGCATTAGACTAGAGCAGGTTAGTATAAACCTTCTATTGAAAAATGCACATGAAACATTGAAAGATGAAAACAAATTGAAGCAGGATGATAGTAGTGTTAAGTTACAAGATCAACTCATTCAAGTTTCTGACAATGTAGGCCTAGCTACTGTTGTTGAAAAAGTCAACCATAGTGAAAGTGTAGAATTGAGTAAAGAAGTAGGTAGGGAGTTGTCTTCATTGAAAGTCAACTATCAAGAAAGTACTATTGCTACATTGAAGGTTAGGAAAACAGTAAACAAATCGAATGTTTCTATGGATCAGATTACTACATCGAAAGTTAGGAAAACAGTAAATAAAATGAATGATTACATGAGACAGGTTTCTGTGGAGGTTAGGAATAATGTCAACAAAATGAATGTTGCTTTGAGTCAAGTTGATGAGTTCAACTTTCAACTGAGAATTGAAAAGGTGTATGCTATGCATTCTCAAGTGAACATGACGAACTTTTGTAGGCAAAACTGCTTGGTTGAAACAAATGAACCTATGAATAAAATCATGCTATTGAAGAAAACAAAACGCAAAGTTTTCCATTGATGTATTAGTATTCAAAGGTTGTTTCAAGTTGCTTATTTACAAGATGATGACAATGAATCACATGATGAAAGGGTATTCCCCAACACACAATGATTAGGAATCCTGTGTCATGCCGGGATTCAGAATAGCAATGACCGTAAATACTACGTATGGTAAGAGTCCATAATTGTATCTTTTTTCTTTCCTATAGCCTATTTTTTCTTGGCCCTTGATCTTTTCAAATTTCAATTCTTTCCTGTCTTTGTGTAATATTCAGTAAATTTCTTCTATGAAGCATATCTTAACCAATCTTGTCCATAGTCATTTAAATTTGTATTTTTTTTTCTGAAATAATTTTGGAAGTTAAAATAGTAGCTTATTTTCCTAATCTTTAATTGTTGATAAAACTTAACTTTTCTAAAATCTATCCATGTAGTGTAAAGAATTGTGTGCTTGTGACATATTTTTTCATCATGTATCACTTATGTGAAGTGTATCAATTTTGTGTGTGTTGTTTTAGGGAATTTATTTACCCAGTTTTCTTTTTCTCTTGTTTGTATTTTTTAGGGAACTTATTTACCCAGTATTTCATCTTGATCATCTTTGTATCATAATCTTGAAATGTTTATACTTATTATACAGTCTTTAAATTTTAAATTATTTTAAAAAAATAATTGATTTAATTTGAAACGTTGTGTTATATTATCAATTGAAATGAGTTAAAGGCTAAAATTTTTCTAAAGTGTTTTGTAATTGATATTTTTTTTTTAAATTTTAAAACTGTTTGTTCTATAAATTTTGATATGATTGATTATCGTTTGAAATGGATGCTGGAGTGTATGTAGAATTTTAGTGGGGTTTGTTGATTAGAATTTTGCTGTTATGTGATTGTTTTTTTTGAGATGGAAACCCATTATTGCCTAAAGAAGGAATAACAGAGGTTATGACTTAGAGAGGCAGTAATGAGATAATATTTTTTGTGTTGATTACTTATGTTGATTGCCATAGATGCAAAAATAATGATTAATAATGTTGATTGCCATAGATGCAAAATGATGATTAATTATGAATATTGTTTGCCTTTGAAGCAAAATATTATTGATGTTTTGAATGATTTCTTGTTTAATGATTGATAGTAAAGTTTTGTCATGAAATGTAGTTTGTGTTTAGAACATTGAAGAGTCGAAATAAACTATAGTATCCAACAAACAATGATTAATAATATTAAATAATTGCTTTTTATACAATTTTTGAACAAAATTAAAACTAAATAATTTTGAAACCCTGAATGATAAATCATAAATGTGAAATGAACATGCTATAAATGAAATGTTATATTAAATAATAATGAAATGCAAATATATTATGAAATGATTGAATAAAAGACCAAATGTCTGAAATTATTGAAATATATATTGAAATTAAATTTTGTTGTGTTGTTATGATGTTTGTTTTTTACAATTTTGATAATGATACAGGGTGTTATGAAATTATATTTCTATTTTGAAGAATGGATTAAAATTTGATATTTGAACAGTGAATAGATGAAAATGAATGATTTTTTTTTAAATTTATCATTGATATGTCCATATTTCACAATTTATGTATTGCTGACTGTATAATAAGATGTTAACAAATTTCAATTTCATAGATACTTAAAATAATTTTTATGTGTATTAGATTGTATTGATAGCCTAATCAAGTTTTTCTTCTTAGTTTATAAGCATTTTAAGATAACAGGTACAGCACAGACATTAACATTGAAATAGTTATCATGTGAACCTCGAAATCAGTAACAAGTGAACGCCATGAAGAGTGTTAAGAACATTTGGGTGATTTTCAAACTAGTGTGACATAACTACGCCAATATCTACGCCTAAATCTACGCTGCGGCCTACACCAATAACTACGCTAATGTCAACACCAATAACTACGCCAAAATCTACGCCGATGCCTGCGCCGAAGCCAATATCTGCGCCAATGCTGATGCCAAAATCTGCGCCAATGCTGATGCCAACAACAAAAATCAATGCCAATAGCTATGCCAAAGCCTGCGCCAATGCCAATGCCTGCGCCAATGCCAACAACAAAAATCAATGCCAATAGCTACGCCAATGCCTGCGCCAATGCTGATGCCAAAATCTGCGCCAATGCTGATGCCAACAACAAAAATCAATGCCAATGCCTGCGCTAATGCCAATAGCTACGCCAATGCCAAAATCTGCGCCAATGCCAACAACAAAAATCAATGCCAATAGCTACGCCAATGCCTGCGCCAATGCTGATGCCAACACCAAAATCAACGCCGATGCCTGTGCTGATGTCAATGCCTGCGTCAATGCCAATAGCTACACCAATGCCTGCGCCAATGCTGATGCCAACACCAAAATCAACGCCGATGCCTGTGCTGATGTCAATAGCTACGCCAATGCCAATAGCTACGCCAATGCCAATGCCTGCGCCAATGCCAATGCCTGCGCCAATGCCAATATCAACGCCGATGCCAAAGCCGACACCAAAGCATACGCAAATAGCAATGCCAATGCTTATTGCTGACTCTGTATCTCAAACTTCAACACTACTGCATTACCTGGAGGTAATTGCCATCCATGTTCACATTCACAACTTGGAATTCAGAAGAACAGTCACAGTATCATGAAAGAATTGATTCAAAAAATCCTCTCCTAAATTATTCCTGTATGCAGAACTCTAAACCTTGAAAGCTGAAAATATCAAAAAACCAAACTTTACCTAAATTAATCCTCACCTAAATTAATCCTGTATGCAGCGTCTATCTCTTTTCCAAAAAACGATGCAATAAAAATTAAATTTTTCTATCTATTAAATTTGTGTGCAATTTCAAAAAACTATTCTTTACATATTAAACTTTCTGTTGAGATATTTTTCTTTAAATTATAAAGTTAAATCAAAAGTAATATTGATATTCTATATTTTGAGATATTGTTTGGAAACATATAACAAACGCTATTGATGAATTTTTATAATAATTTTCAATATTTTGGATGACATGTAATGTTTTTCTAGAAAAAATTGTTACTGTTCTCAAATTTAAATTTCAACAATTTTCATTAGGGTCAATGTAAATTTTTTTCTTTAAATTTTCAAACAGTAAAATTTTTTTATGTCAAGAGGGGGGTATTTGTAATATTACATTTTTCTTCTCACATTTAAATCGAATCTTCAATTCGAGATCTATGGAACTTTATAGTAAATGTCAGAGTTATCAATAGACGGACAAATTTTTTGATGGAGAATTTATTATCGTAAATGTTTGTTGCATTGTTCCATAATGTCACCGAGGTAGGGTTAACAAATTACTAAATAAATCGTTTATTTAAATCGAGATATATATAAAAATTTAAAATAACATTTTCAAAATAAAGTTTTATTGAGAACAGATGTAGAATGTGAATTCTAAACTTATAAGTTATAATTTTGTGTTGACGTGTCTGTAAAGATCGATATTGGACAGGGCGTTGTCTTTCGTGACTGGCAACTTTTCTTTTTCCTGTTCGACCTTCTTCTGAATATATGGCTGGCTGTTGCTTGTATAATTTTGTGCTCTGAGTTATTGTCTGTTTAAATGAATTTATTAATGTTTTAAATTGAGTTTTATATAAATTTTTGTGCATAATTCGCTATTTGTGTAGTAAAGCCAATAGCCACTGTGTTTCAACTGTAAACTAGATAAGTATTTTAGTTCGTAGTTACTTGAAATCATTAAGCTTATAAGTTATTGTTCGTTTTATATTTCTGTGTTTTTGCCAAAATTTTCATCTGAAGATTATAAGTTAATTTGCTCTGAAAACTGGATTTCTCATTCATAGGCAATAGATCCATTCACAGTTTATCAAGTATCTATTTTATTGGAGCCGACAACTTTCCTTAGTGTGATAGGTGTTATATGCTATTCCAACCGTTTAAGGAAAAATTGGTAGCACGGCAATATTGTTCCTTGTTCCTCTTGACCAATTATAATTGTAAACAGAAAATAGCATTATGATAACTGTAAAAATTCTTGTCATCCTTAACTTATGTTTATTTACAATATTAATAATAATAATGTCAATGTTGAAAGTATAAACATTAAGAGTGGTGAACCTGGTTTTGAAATCTGACATTGAATTTGAAGCAAAATTAAAAGCCAACTTGAGAACAAATCAATTTTTAATTTTTCTAACAGGCCTGTTCTTCATTACAAGCTTAATTTTACAAGCTTATATGATTACTGGTTTATACTAACTTTTAATGTTATAGAATAATGAGCCGCCGTCATTTGAAAAGTTGGAGAAATACTTCAAATTAAGAAAAAATCCTTAAAAAAATGTTATAGTTTTGATAAAAAGCAAATTTTCATTTTATTTTACTCAAGACTTCATTATTGTTACTCAGCATACCAACAAATTGTATTGTGTTTTGAGATTCTGTTCCCTGGTTCACTTATATGTGATGAGTGAAAAGGCCTGATTTCATAAAAAACTAGATATCAGCGACAGTAGATTTTTAACCATTAAAGATCAATTGAAAATAATCTTACTAGATCCAACTGCCTTTCAAATCTAATTTTTGTTCATTTTGAAATCAGGCCTAAAAATGCTTAAGCATATTAAAATTTCGAACATTTTCCGGGGGGGACACCCGACCCCGTTTTTCTGTAGAGGATGAAATACCCCTCCCCCCAGACCCACGGAACAATTTAAACCCTCCCAATAAGTTTCTGATAAGTCGGGGGCCCGTGTAAATTCACTGAACTGGAACTATCCTGTAAAATATAATATTGCTCTTAAATAAGAGCAATAATATTAATAATATTGCTTATAATATTGTTCTTATATAATAAAATGACTACGATGTAAGTTACATTCTTCCTTTATGCTTTCGTGTAAAGTGTGAGTGTATAATATGTAGTTATATGAGACTTATCTGTGTTAAATGTGGTGTGTATCTGTTAAATAATACGGTAATTATCTTGACCACACATATAATATTCTTCACAGCATATATTGCAGTTCTCTATAACAATATTGATATATAATGAAAATGCTTTTCAACTTATCAAGCAATACATATACAGTATATTTATTATTCTTTCTGTTGCACTCAATCCTCTTATCTTGTGTATGCAAAATATTCTCACTGCCGTTGCCGTTGAAGCAGAGTTCTATCAAAATAATTGACGGCCTGTTTGGTGTTTTCAATCGTCTCCTCTCTTCTCCACTCTCATTCATCATCCTTAAACTGTCTCTCTTGCTCTTTTTGTGTCAGATAATAGTCGTGTCCGACCTTTGGTTGACCTCTTGCTGATGTCAGATATTGTGTTTGCAATAGCAGTTTTATTGTTGGCAGTCCATATAACCGGTTGTTGCTCGGCCATTTCACACCACACAATACACCCACTTTATCATCACACATCTCATGCCTAGAAAGGCTCACAGGTCGTCGTTTGGAACTGTTACTTTGTTGCTATTGAATACAAGAACTTTTGGAATTGCCACAGTCACTTCATAAACAACTACTATACACAATTTTATTGTATTTTTTCTTTAGGGCTACTTTCAATATAAATCTAAATAAAAATATTAATCTGAGTACCGTACCCTTATAAATTATTTTGTCACTACATGTTTCGGCTAATAATGTAGGGTACTGTAATAATAAGGGTACCGTACTCAGATTAATATTTTTATTTATTCTATACACAACTATTATATACATTACAACAACTAAAGTCAAGACTACTATAAATACTACACAACTATACTGCTGTATATTCGCATTTTAGAATAATAATGAGTGTAGGATCAACTTCAAATTGTCAGCATTTCTTATAAATAGTATCAATGCTTCCCAGTAATCCAATGCTGTATACAACTGTAAATGGGAAAACCAATGCTGACAGTTTCAAGTGAATTACACTATATTTTAGGCTCCATCATCAATCTCTGCTTCATGGATAATTTCCATTTTCAGCAATAACGGAGTCTATTCAATGATAATTTGCGCTTCAAACCATCTCTCCTAGGATCTGTTGGATCCTATAGGAAGATTTGCTTCAAACTGTTTTAGAATTTATTCATACAAATAAAAATTAATTCTTTTCATTGATTCAATGCTGAAAGTATGAAGTGAAATTCACTTTAGATTTTTTGCAAGCATCACCACTAATTATTGCAACTTTTCACTATTATAACAAAATTATTGATTTAACTTATTATTCAATAAATAACTCTTCAACTGAGGTATTATTATTATTGATAAGTGATATTTTCCTTCAACAATCCTGCCATTAAAAATTCACTATAGCTACAATTCAGAGATGGTGCATAAATTTTTGTTACCCGGTATTTAAAATATACGCTGCCACTTAAAAGTTCAAAATAATAATAAACATATTTGTGAAATACGTACTCTACTGACTTTGTGGAACTTTTTATGAATTTAGAACAATGAATACCTATATTGTCAATTCAACATAATATTTGACTTTACTTCTGTGTGTTATTGGTTTCGGCATAAAAATAGTCCTGGAAGTGGAATCGATAAGTCTTATCGGTATTACTGTGTTCTCAATTATTACAACAAACAGTTTTTTCAAAGACTGAAGGCTCCAGACAAAAATCTGGTGTGGCGCACTCACACAATAACTTTCCTTGCCGTTATGAAAATTGATCACCTGACGCTAGTGTTCACGCGCATCTCAAGTCTACTTATAAACAAAGTTCTGAGCCAGCTGTTGACAGGACAATAACGCTAGAGACATACGAGGTCTGCTATCTCTTCATAGTGAATCATTTAATAGAATCAACAGTTGCCAACAGTTTGCAATTGGATAATCACTTTTCTCGAGTTTCGTGCTTATTTTCAATTTTAGGTGGAAATGCTACCTTACTAAACATTAATTTTAGAGATTTTCATGCTCAATCTTTTCCACTCGAAAATTTTTATTCAAATTGTATCTGAAGCCTGATAATTGGGAATCTAAAATCAAACTTTGCAGTGATGGGGCGGAGCTCCTGGAATTTTTACAGATATGGGACTTGTGACAGTTGATAGAGCTTATCAGTGACTATTCTAGGTATAAATTTAATCAAAATCGTTGGAGCCGTTTTCGAGAAAATCGCGAAAAACCCGTTTTTTGACAACATTTTCGCCATTTTAGCCGCCATCTTGAATTGCATTTGATCGAAATTGTTCGTGTCAGATCCTTTTATTGTAAGGACCTTAAGTTCTAAATTTCAAGTCATTCCGTTGATTGGGAGATGAGATATCGTGTACACAGACGCACATACACTCATACACACACACACACACACACACACACACCACACACACACACACACCAATACCCCAAAAACACTTTTTTGGACTCAGGGGACCTTGAAACGTATAGAAATTTAGAAATTGGGTACCTTAATTTTTTCGGAAAGCAATACTTTCCTTACCTATGGTAATAGGGCAAGAAAAGTAAAAATAGGATATTTTTGTGCTGTTTAATTGGTTTCTTCAAGAACATGAGATAAAAATTATATATAAATATGACTCAATAGGTTTCAATACAACTCTATCATTGCGGAATACACAATGAAAATTTATATTTATACACTACCTATGTATTTAACTATCATTTATGAGGATCCCTTCTAACTTTCAGCATTCCTTCCAAATAGCATCGACACTTCACTCAACTAATTCTGGCAGAATCATGTGAATTTCACTATTTTTAATATAACTTAATCTGATTTGATATGTCCATTATTATACCTAACAGGTTAGTTCTTCTCGGCAACCTACAAGCCTTGCAAGGCATAGGCCTACGACTAAAACACACATTTGCAGCATCATCCTTTGAAGCAACAGCTAGGTTCAATGTAGGATGAGAAGCAGGAGTAGGAGGAGTAGGAGGAGGAGTAGGAGGAGGAGGGGAGGAGGAATGAAGGCCCTCTAATCACAGCTATTGTATTTGACCAGCGGAGCTGAGCTTAGCAGAAGAGAAGAATTATTAGAACGTTCACACAAGTCGACAACGCAGCATCACAGAACTTCATCGTCCGGTATCCAGTAGATATTAAACAAATAATGGCTGCAACATCGTTCAGAATTTGTTGTAAGTTGATTGACAAATAATATATGGTACCTATCTTATTGATATTGAAAAGGGTTGACCAGCAGTTTGACAAGAATAACGAAATTTCCCTTTAGAGTAGACTATATTATTTTTCTTGCATTATATTATTGGCAAATATTGCATTTTTTATAAAATAGGACAAGACTCTTTGTTGTAAGTTTATTGGCAACCATCAAGAATTAATTGATAGAATTTTTTAAAGATTTTTGTAGAACCGATCTTACTTTTATTGAAGTTTCATATTTTATTGACAAATATGTTATAAATTTATTACAGCCTAAGGATATGTAAGATTTTTTGTTTATTAGGATACATGATTTATCGTAATATATATTTTTTAAATATATTATATTTTAGGTTTGTTGTAGGTTTATTGGCAAATATAATCATATTCTTCTTATAGAATATAGAAATGCTCTCAGTTGTAGGCTTATTAACAAAAGCATTTATATATTCTACTGACTGACATTGTTGTTGACAACACATAACAGGAAAAGTGATAATACAATGCATGGACGATTTAAAATTATTTTTCCTCGATGAAATTCATTTCTATGATCATAAATTTCATTCATAACATTATGCTTGCACTCAATTTAAAGGGATTCTGAATTTAGTTTGAACTGATCCTACGAATCGTTCTGACGTCCTAGGAAACTTCCTTATTATGCCGGCGTTTTCACAGTTCCTAATTACTGTAGATTAAACATATATTTATATTGTATCTAAGGCCATTTTGATATTATATTATCATCATATTTATCGTTTTAGTAATAGCTGATAATGTTCATTTAACAGATAAGTTTGGTAATGAAACAGTCTATTTGATATTGTAGAGTTTTATTTTGTAATAATTGATGCTTTCGCAGTTTTTTTGTTTGACTGGTCGACTTGCTTTGTATGTTTTGCCTTAAGTACTTCATTTTTCATTTTTGTTTCTCTCTTTGTATTATTCTGTTATTTCTTTAATATATTTTATTTTCAACTGTGCAGTACCTTTTTGTTTCACGTTTATGTATTATTCACTTTCTGCTTTGTTTGTGTTCTTTTTTTAAATTCTTTCTTATTATTCTATGTTGAGTTCAACCATTTCTCATACATATTATTTGGTTATTATTCAGTATCCTTATATTGTTGAGCTTGATGCTGTAGAATTACAGCAGTGTTCTCTTATCCCACTATCGATTTAATGATTGTTATTGTTCTGCTTAATTAAAATTGAGCTATTAGATTATTTTGCATGTATATTACTTTCATATTTATTAATAATTTCATTTATTGACAATCACAAATCATTATATTATACTATATCATATAATCTTGTTACTTTTATTCTTTCAAGTTATTGTACTTGAGTTGCAAATTGGTGTAACCGTTGGAAATCAAATAAATGAATAAATCTTTGGTAAATAAAATGAATTGAAATTGTTGTTGAATGTTTTTTTTTCCGACAGTGGTGTTAGCGGCCCTGGTCTGCCTAGCTCTCGCAGCCAGCTCCGACAAGAAGCTAGACGCTGCCAAGAAGGCAGCTGCGCAGAAGGCCAAATGCGACGTGTGCGCAGATGACTACAAGCCAGTTTGCGGCCATGACGCCGCTGGAAAGCCGGTTACTTTTGGCAACGCATGTGTGCTCAAGAAGGCTGCCTGCGAAAGTGGAAAACGTACGTTCAATATTCCTCAAAAATGAATAAAATACACATTATTGCGAAGTACGATACACAGTCATTATTTCGATGTTAAGTGGTAGAGAAGACTTAAAAGACCTAACTCCGCCAAATAGAATTTTTTCCATTCCATTTCATTATTGAGGGAAATTAACTCTAGGAGTTGGATGTTAGATAAATAGGGGTTGGATGAATAGGGGTTTGATGAATTGGTGAGTTGGTGATGCTATTGGTGAATTAGTAAGGCGTCTTTGCATAGGCCTCTCTTTTTCATGATAAACTTTATAAAAGTTTATATCACTTTATATAACTTTCATATCAAAGGTGTACTCCCATTCATTCCACTATAATAAGGTAAACATATATTTGGGATGCGGGATGAGTTTTTATTCTTTAGTCTTGTGTGCACATACACACACACACACCACTGCGACTGATGCTAACAGCGAATGATGTAAAATTCCAACCTTTTAACCACTTTAAATTCTCCTCCTGCTCCTGTTGCCGTCGAGCGATTCAAGAATTTAATATTCTATATTATTTTATACGCACAAGGCTTTAATAATGTAGTCAGGCCAAGGCCAACGTAAAACGCGACACCCATCCTAGGAGTCTCACCTTGCATCCCATTAAAAATAATGACACTCCTTACAGCGTTCCAAACAGAGTTATCTTGTTAATTGTTATAGAGTTCTATTACACAATCGTATAATTGGATGATTTATTGATACCGTATTTGATCAACTTTTATCCAAGATTTGATTCCATTGATTACAATTAATTTTATATTCAATTTAAAAAAGTGTAGTTTTAGATAAAATAATATTGATTTAAATTGGTATCAATTAACTACAGCCTACCGTACATGTTTGTGGTTTGGTATGGTTTAATTGAGTGCAGTATTTTTAATTTTTGTCCCCACCCCTCATACACAAAAGTTCGTTGGAGAACTCCCAATATATTCTCAATGCATATATAGTATGTATCATCAAATACACTTTAGTAAATATTTGGAAAATAATTTCTCTAATTACAATATTTTGTTCCAGAATACACAAAACAATACGACGGAGAATGCAAGAACGGAGGAGCCGTACGTCTACAGTAGTAGATATTCATTTTCAACGTCAAAGCCTTCAATTCAATGATATTGTTCATCAATTACATTCCTGTATTTCAATTTTTTTCAAATAAAAAAACTTAAACATTTCTCTTCTTTCTTATAGATCGGTGACATTTTTATCACTCAGATAAAATAAATTTACCAATTAATAGTGAGATTCTTGTTTTAATAAAGCCCGTGCGGGAATGAGCGGATGGCAGATTTTCAAAGTTATCTATAATTTATATACCTACTTGAGTAGTTCTGAAGGTGATATTTTAGTAGTTAGGATATCCACATTGAATAGAAAAAGAAATTGAAATTTAAGTACCCTTTTGTAAATTTATTTACTCACAACATGTAAATAATTTTACAGAAGGGTATAAGGTAATTTTATTTCTATTCAAGAGTAGCCCCAACGAAAAAAGCCAATTTGATGGTGAATAAAAAATAATATATATTGTATAATTGCATACTACATTTTAGTTAAATTTTTGGTGGAGGGCTACTCTTATTATCATGAAATTAAAAATCCAAATAGCCTTCATTTTAAAAACTTTAATTTACAACATGAATATGTTCTTAATATGTTGAAACCTTGTAGGTATAGATAACCCTATAAAATATAGATCTATATCTGGTCTAAGGTTGAAACATGTCGTGATTTTAAAAAAAGAGTGCATACTATATGATTTTAATTTCTATAAAAGTTATAGTTCGTTTAAGGTTTAGTTAGTTAAAGTTTTAGTTATAACCTTCCAAAATGTACAATTTATTTTGCCTTTCTTTGAAATTTATACGGCATCTATTTTTTTGTGCAGGTATAAATGTGATCAATGTATCAAAGAGATTTCCTTGTAGGAAATCCTATCAAGAGATTTAGAGAACCAAATTATTATTTCTGATTGTTTTTTCGGCTTTAAAATAATGATCTGTACGTATATAAGTTACCGTACATTATAAGCAATTATATGTACTGTACGGTACGGTAGTTATAAGCCTACATTATAACAAAAAATATAGAGGAAGAGGAAGGTTTCCTAAATATTTTCGTGCGGAAAATGATGAAATATCTTAAACCCTTCACGGTTGTCAAAATACAAGCAATATAGAAAAAGCCTGAACAATTTTGGTGAGCTTCATAAGATGTGAGTTAAAAGGTGCGTACAGATATACGCGCCGCGAACATGAGAAATTCACTTTTAATCAGCTGATGCCAAGCTTTTTATATCTGTATCTTACCATTTCTGTAAAAACCATATCAAGTCATATCATTGCGATTCTCATTATACGAGAGACAAGAAATTAAGACATTTCCACTTCTATAATCTGTAAATGACAACGGAGTGAGTATTTTTAGAACTTCTGAGAGCTTCTTTTTAGTACATTTTCTCTAAAAAAATTTAACAGGCTACCTTACAACTTCATGTTATCTTTGGCTATTTTTCTGAACTTTAAAAATTTAAACTTACCGCTTATTTGCAGAGATGACATGAAGACCAACCTTTCATAAAAAATATCGGTTTTGTACAAGTATGATTGTTTGAAAAATTAGCTGTAATGAATACGAAAAAAATCTTTATCCATAGTAGAAATTTTAGTACATTTGAAAAAATAATTTTAAACATAAAAAATCGGAATTAAAGAAAAATACATGAATCTTGACATAGACATTTGCCGTGTGGTGCTATCTGACGGCAGGAAATTCAATACTACGATCCAAATAAGGGAAAATGGGTTCCGCTGTTTGGTTTTCTGCTGAGTGCACAGTGCAGCGGAGATCAGTGATTCATGTTGAAGAGTGCCTTCATCAATTGTGAATTTTTAAAGAATAATTAGTAATATTCTACAGTAATTAACAAATTTTATCAGCGATGTCATATTCCACTAGTAAGTTTATTGATAATATCTTTCTAGCTTTGTTTGTAAACTCTGAGCTCGCCGGCTGTTATGAAAGATAATCTCATTTTGATAATTAATATTGTAAACATTATTCAATTTCTCAAATAATTATTGTACAGCTTGAAATTTACGAATTGCCATCGGGTTCTTATTAATCATTACATTTTTTCATAAGATAATTTCTTATTCAAAACTTCAAGATTATAAACTATGCTATTAAGTATTTTTTTTGAAGTGTTTAACTTATTGTACAATACAGGAAACCTTTAAAAAAATATGATTTTTTCCTATAATAGCTTTTAAATTTTATAAGATTTATCCCATCTAGAAGTAAAGAAGAACATTTTATTACTACAATACTTGAAACAAAATAATTTATTCTAGGTTATGTCAAGCGTAATGAGATGTCAAGATCTCGCCTTTCATCAAAATAGCCTACATTTTGGCTTTCTTGAGTAGTAGAGCCTGACTTTTGATGAATATCAAGATTTTATGGTTTGCTGGCTGCTGGATTCAAGGAAGAGAAACGTTTTTTTAATAACTTTCCTCAATTTAACTTACATATTATCATTAGGCCTAATAATTATACAAATGAAATATGCTGTAGTAAATATAATTTATAATAGATCCGGTATAATATCTTGCGTTTTGAAGGAATGCAACACTTTTTTGAGGCGAATATATTTTTTTGTAATTTTATAGATAGGTACCCACCTTGAATAAATGTTGGGGTGTGGTTCAATACATTCAGATTCAATTTCTTATCCAATTGTATATAAAATAGAATACTATCCAGCAATTTCTAAGTTTTCCACCAAAAATTGTCTTGTACTTGTTTCTTTTAGATTCATGTTTGTATTACTCTAAATTAGCATAAAAATCCAACTTGTAACTTCAGTTTTCTTTCTCACAGACTAGTGTGAGAAATAAATTGAAGGAGAGATCTCAGTTTTCCAGCCCTAGATAAGTCACTAATGATTGTTACATCTTTGGAAGGGTGACCGTTTCCACTTTTTGTGCTGCAGCACTGTTTAAAGCTGTTCCTTATTCCTTTTTCTTCATCAATGACCAGTGAACTGTATAGATGGCGTCATTAAATTACTTCTAAGATGGCATGTCAGGCTATGTTGTCCTTGTGTGCATCGAAATATTCACTCATTGTGTAGAATGGGTTATTCTTCAGCCACGTCACTATTCTAATTTTGAAGTCACTTCCTTGCAGATTCCTCACATTGACAGGTAGGTCGTTGAACAAGCGAAGGGCAAAAATGGTTAAACAGTCCTTCTTGTTACTAGTTGTGCAGCGTGGAATATCCATTGCCGCAAACCTCCTCCTTGTATTATGTACGTGGGCTAAGATCCGATGTGCAGGACTTGACTGCACTCGGTGTCCTTACGCATGCAACAAACTGGGCAGGAGTATGTTGGCACTGGTTGTAGGATGCCCGCCCAGTCAGGATGCCCACCCGCCCAGTCAAACAAACATGCAAACACAGTGCTCACGATACCTCACTGAGGTTAACACTCCAAGTGGTTTCTTCTGGAGCATCAGCACACTCTTGCAGCCCGCCGCATGTCCCCACAGCAAGAGTCCATACAGAAGATGGGAACCATGTTCAAGTCCTTCCGGCTCAGAAGGATCCTCAGTCTGCGCAAAAGATATACCACCCGCGCCAGCCTGGAACAAACTCCCTCAGTGTACCTGCCCATGATAACTTTGAGTCAATGATGAATCCCAGGAGCTTCACATTAGCCAGGTGGGCAGATTCAGCGAGGCTACGGAGTTCACATACCAGTTTTTGGGTCTTTCCCTCATTTAGGCTGAGTCTATTTTCTGCAAACCACTGTTTGGCACTGCTAAAAACTCTCTGCATGTAATTCCGCCTGTTCTACAGTCTACCCCTTTGAGCATATTGTGGCGTCATCTGCAAACATCAGGACAGATCCAATGAGCCCAAGGTCATTGATCGCGATCAGAAAGAGTAGAGGGCCCATCACTGATCCCTGCGGCACGCCATAATCCACAAACTCTTCACTGTTCACTGTCTGTCCGTTGGTTTGGAGTCCGCCTAAAGTTGTGCGATAATATATCATTATTGATATTATATTATTTTTTATCCCACTAGTAGCGCGACATCGCCGTGGTCGTCATTGGTTGGCCCTGCGGAACACACTGTCATCATAGAATTCCTGCAGGCTATAGTATGGCCTTTGTTGTAGGTGTCTCTTCAGTAGGTCCTTGAAGCCGCCTATGCTTTCAATATTTTTTATTTCTTCTGGGAGATGGTTGTAAATCCTGCTGCATACGTATCTGGGCCCCTTTTGTGCCAGTCCTGTTCTCACTGCCAGTACATGGGTGTCATTATGTCGTCTTGTGCTGTATCCATGTATATGTTGGTTCCGTTGGAAATAGTCCGGTCTTCTTTTAACCATCAGAGCTGATTCAAAGATAAGGAGGGCTGGGAGTGTTAGTATTCCAGTCTCAATAAACAAAGGTTTGCAATGTGCCAGGTAGTTTTCATTGCATATAATTCTAACAATACTTTTCTGCAGAAGAAGCACTCGTATTGCGCTATGGCTGCTCCCCCAGAATGTTATGCCATAATTCATTATGCTCTGGAAGCAGTCATAGTACACCTTCATTAGTATTTCGGTGTCGAGTAAGCTTTGCAATCGGCTCATCATGTAACAAACTGCAGTAAGTTTTTTTGAAATAAGGTCAATGTGAGTCTGCCACTTTAAGTTGTTGCTGATAGCAACTCCTAGATATTTTATATTTTCATCGACCTTTACAATAGAACCCTCAAGTCTGAGAAGAGGTGTTGAATCATGTCTATTTCGGTTATAGAACTGCAGGGCTCTAGTTTTCACTTTGTTTAGTATTAGACTATTAGCATGGCACCAATCACTCACATCTTTTAATCCTTCCGGAGTTCTGATATGGAGGCTTTTCATATTGTCTTCCTTTATTAGGTGACTGATGTCATCTGCGAACAGCCACACTTTTCCCGTTGATATATCATCAGGCATGTCGTTTATGTAAAGTAAGAACAATACCGGGCCCAAATTTGAACCTTGAGGGACTCCAGTTTGTATTGGCGGTGAAACGGATGATTTATAGCATTTAATCATTCCATCTTGTACTGAGTGTGTTATATTTACAGTCTGGGTTCTGTTCTTCAGGTAGGTGGCAATCCATCTCCATGCTTTATTCTTTATCCCTAGGTTTGACAATTTATGCAGGAGTATTTTATGAGAGAGAAGGTCAAAGGCTCTCGTCATATCATAAAATATACAAATTTGTTCTCCAATTTCATCAAGATTCTCATATATTTTAGTTATCAGATCGAAGATGGCGTCGGTAGTGCTCCTGTTTTTTCTAAAGCCGTATTGGTATTCATTGAACAATTTTCTTTTTTCTAGGTAGGGTATAAGTCTCCTAAGAAAAGCAATTTCGTATATTTTAGAAAAAACATTTTGAACTGCAATGGGTCGATAATTGCATACTTGGTCTTTCTCATTTTTCTTATGGACAGGTATTACTTATAGATAGGTATTACAGGTATTACTACTCGATATTTTAATTGGATCAGGGAACTGGCCTTGGTCAAAAGATTTATCAAGGTTGATAGGTGTCCGGCTATTGAGTCTACACATACCTGCATCAAACTACAAGGGATATCATCCACACCAAAGCTAGACTTGGCACTTATTTGATTGATGATATCCCTGATCTCTTTTGTGGTAGTTGGCCAGAGCTGGAAGTCACTATCTGATATTTCATGGGCTGTATCAATGTTGGTCTCAATTATGGTGCCTGTTAACTTCCGAATTTCGGATATGAAATAGTTATTGAAAATATTTGCCACCAAACCAGGATCGGTTATAACCTTCTCATCTTGTTTCAAGCATATATTGTAGTGGATTGTCATATCATCATTTGTTAAGCTTTTCACAACATTCCATGAAGCCTTACTTACATTTTTTGATTTCTCTTTTGTTTTTGTAGAATTTTCTTTAGGTTGTTTTACACAGGTAGGAGTATACTGCTTCTTAGCTTCTTTGTTCTAATTGATTATAATTTATCTTCTTTGTTATTGATCTAATTGCCCTCAAAACAGGGCAGGTTTAAATATATTTCTTGTATTTAATGTTTTTTGCTAAAAACCATAAAAGAAAAAAACAAATTAAGTTCTATTGAATGCTTGCTTAGTATCAATTACAGTAAATGTTTTGATTTTAGAGTTTGATACACTGATAAATTTTTACTTGATGAATATGAATCAACTGAGCTATAATAAAGACGTGGATATCAGTTTCAGTGAACGTCAGTCTATTAAAATTATTGTACAAAATGATTATAAACCTTTTTTTCATGTGTTATTACCCACAATTAATTAATAATGCATCATTTTTATCATTTAGAATACATTTTTGCTACTCTTCCGAGAACTCAAAGAGGTCAGCCAATTGTTTTGGGAGGTGATCCGAAAGGGAAGAATTTCCTCTACACAAATGGAAACAGTGTGATCATTCGTAACATAGAAGTAAGTAAATATTAGCATAATATTACAGGTGTTGCATGTAATTTTTAGAAAACAGAAAAAAATGCTCAAATCTTTTGACAAATATAATTATTTTTCAAAATCTAGTTCTGAAACTTGAAATAGGCCTAAAGCTAATTGATGAATTACCTGAATTAATGTATAAGGCGGGATGCACACCGGAGAAACGCGTTTCGTGAAAAAAGTTTCAGGAAACGTGAAACGAAAGTTGCTCGCAATCGACTGATAAGATTAAGCAGGGAACGTTTCTTTTGTATGCATGCGCGAGTGAACGGATTGCATGAAACAAGTTTCATGAAAGAGGGCTTCACGAAATGCGTTTCTTCGGTGTGCATCCCGCCTTACCATTAAAGTTCTGCGTCCAAAAAATATATGTAATATTTTATATAATTTTGAATTTCTCATTTTTAAATTAGCCTAGATATCTTTTTTTTTAATTTGAAGAGAATCATGCCTGCTTTGAACTCTTTTTCATATAATTTCATCAATATCGGGGCACCGAGCTTTGCTCGTTATTTATTTATTGACTTTTGATAAACCGAACACAACTCTTTAAAATGATTGGGGAAGTACTAACAGCACAGCACAGTACTTTGGGCACAGCCCAAAACTGTTTTTCCCCGAATTTTTATTTATACAATATAAATAGTACAGAAAGTAGGTTATGTTCCATACACTTGAATTAAGGTTCAATTTTCTGTTCAAACATTTGAAAACAAAAAAATTATAATTTAGATTATATACAAAAAAACCAAATTGAATAACCAAATAACACTCACTAATCACTTGAAATTGTCAAATAATAATCAACTTTGAAAATTATGATATACTCTAGTTTAGGAGGATTATCATGTCATGTCAACAAATCAGATTATGTTGATCAAATCGATCAAAAATTGTCTAGCTAGGTAAAATGTCTTGCTGATTGATTATGATTACACAGCTGGAAATAATTCTGTCTCTCGCACACAGGCACACGCATCTTATATTATCGGGAGACGACGAAATTATCATCTGTTTTCCAAGAATGAATTATCCTTTTAATGTCGATCAGCGAGTTTTCCAAAGAATGAGACCTAGTGCAATCGAATCTTTATATCATAAACCTACTATGTTCTAAATTTCGTGAAAATCGTTAGAGCAGTTTTCGAGATCCGTAAAACATAAATAACCAGATATAAACATAGCCAGATATAAAAATAACCAGATATAAAAATAACCAGATATATACAGAAATTGCTCGCTTAATATAATAGGATTCATCACTTTCTGGAATGAAAATTTTATTTCTATCATACTCTGTATTGAATTTCTTCTTCTTCAATTTAACTTAAGAGGTAAAAATATAATACAGGGAGATAGAGGAAATAACATTCTGAATTAAATTTAGCTCACATTTTTTACACCCAAGCTTGTAGGAGTTGTCATACTTAATAAATCGTCTAAATTTTTCTCTCGTTGAAAATTAACCATGACCCTTTCTGCACACTCAGTTTTTATCAATGTTTATTAACTTTCTGAATGTATTCCAAATGTATGTTACTGAAATAATTTTGGGTCATAAGAGTTATCCATAATATTATAGCGGTGTGTAGGTCGGTGGAATTCACTTTGAAAATATCTGTGGCGCTTCCAATACACATATTGTGAGATTCACTTCAAACTGTCAGCAATTCCTAATGAATAACACCAACGCTTCCATTTAACTAATGCTGACTGCTTTAAGTGGATTTCGCTGTAGTGAGATTCATTTCATTCTGTCAGCAATTCCTATGAATAGCACCAACGCTTCCCATCTAACTAATGCTGACGGTTGGACTGAACCTCACTGCAGACTGTTGGCATCAGTTCAAAATAATAAAATATACAGATTTGTCGCCTACTATCGCAACATGTCGTTAGCTGAGCAAGTTGTGTGTTTGGAAAACACTTAATTATTATTTTAACGAGGCGCTGGAGTGATTTTCCACGTTTTGTGGTTGATTAGTGATGAAGTGAATGACAAATATATTAGAGTGAAATTCGGTTCTTCATTCAACATTTCTTCTCTTGAGTCAGAAAAAGTTGAAAACTTTGTTTTCTGTACATTTTTATTTCGTATTTGATTCATTTCTTTAAATTTCAATTTTACTGATTCCCTTATTGTTTATTCGAATTTACTCGTTGCATTTTTGTGATTTCTAGCCTTGTCTAATAAATTATTAATTTTTCTATTTGTTTTCAGAATCCGGCCATCTCTGATATCTACACTGAACATTCTTGTGCTGTAAATGTTGCCAAGTATTCTCCTAGTGGATTTTACATTGCGTCTGGAGGTGAGAAAAATATATCACATTAATTGCAATATTGTCAATAATTAAACTTGTGGCATAATATTGAAGTATATTGTTTGCTTCATTTACTTTTTAACCAACGTTGAAACTGTGCATTTCGAGAATTAGAATTTTGTAGGCTGTAGTGAAGAAAACCAGACACTCGTCTTAAAAATAGTATATTACTAGATTTCGTCAGATATTGACTACGGTATTGTTATACTTGTATAGTTAACTGTAGAAGTATTATAATGAACACTTTTGACTTGATGAACACTGTGATAATATCGATCTACATAGGTAATTGAAATTTGTATTCTAGTTTCGTATACCTATCAAGGTATTTGATTCTGATAAGGGTATTTTTTTGTGAAAATCTGTACAATCCAACTATTTTCTGCTTTGATGAGAAGCATTGGAAAATCATTGCTTGATTGCTTCGTAAGGCAAATGACAGTGCTCACACATAGCACTAGCCTGCAAATGTGTGAACACTCCCATAAGAACCAACGGTTTTTCACAGTTTCTGTTTGCTTTACTCGCGGATCCGACATGTTTAATACTAATACATGTTCTAATGTAATACGGGCCTGAAAGGAATGTAACACTTTTTTTGAAGAAAAGCTCCTTTTAATCAGACACATTATTTATAAATAGTTGACTTGGATGTATTGATATATTGATGCATCATATTCAATGAAAAATTGAATTGTATAGTTGTAACAAGCCCTAGTTTAAGTGTTGTAATTGTTGGGCAATGAAGTATTTCTATTCTGTTTCACAAATCTATTTTCCTTTATTCATCTATTGATATAATTTTATCTTCATATTCTGTTTCATTTGTCAATATAATATGTATGGCTTCAGATGTGTCAGGCAAGGTGCGCATCTGGGACACGGTGAACAAGGAGCATCTGATGAAGAACGAGTTCCAGCCGATTGGTGGGCCCATCAAGGACATTGCCTGGTCGCCAGACAACCAACGCATGGTCATTGTCGGCGAGGGCCGTGAAAGGTCAGTCAATATAAAATCAAAGAATCTACAGAGTCTATAAGAGTCTGTTCTGGGAGCCGAGAGACAACGTAAACAAGCATGTGCGTGTGAGAGTGGATATTGGAGCAGCAACACCGATTCACTGAAGTTACTTTACATCTTTGTCATAGACTTTGTTTATATATAATTTAGTATTGCTATCTAGTCATGAGACTAATGAGCAAATTTTATCAAACCTAACCTACTAAATGAAAATAAAATACAGTGAAGCTCTCACTAGAATCTCTTACTGCTAATGATAATTTTATGTACTTATGTAAATTAAATAACTGTACTATAAAGCATGATTTTATTGTTTCACTCAATCACTGCTCTGCTTTTTCACTTGAAACCACTTGTTACTACACTAATTCAAATGGCTTCCTCCTTTTGAGCCTCCGCACCAATCCTCCGTTGCCTAGCAGCTGGATTGCCTCGACGTTGTTGTGTTGGTGGAGCCGTGCTTCATGACTCAAACTTATCATAGACTGTACTAAATAATCACAATACGTGACTCAGTTTCCATGAAAGCATTGTGAACTGCAAATAACGTGTCCAACAATTAACAATAGTTATGAATCATCAATTTTATACGCACACAATTGCAATCGTTATGTTATTGTTGGCTCTCCTTTCGATGAATCGACTATCATATAAGATTTGAGAAGCAATCACAGTCTACAAAATAAATCTACTGCAATGTTGAGAAACAATTAGTTACAGGAAGAATACAATGTCATAAAAACATTGGCATTTTGAAAACACTGAAACAAGCAAAAATATAACTGAGACAAAATATTCAGACTTTATTAAATTAATTAACTAAAGAGAGGCACTTGACTAAGTGAACACTCTTTACTAATCATTGTCTAAACAGTGTAAACTTCTACAGAAAGTTATTTACACATTTTTATCCAAATGTGCCGTCAATTTCTTCGAGAACGTGTGTATTGGTTAGAATCGAATTTTGCATTCAGCATATCTCTCGTGGAATATTTATGCAGATCAAGATTTAGACTATCTTTACTGAAGAAAAACTTTAGTGCTACTAAAAAAAATCATCATTTAAATGATTCGACTGGAAATTGGCATCGCCAAGTGAAGCTTCTATTCTGTCAATTCCAGCTCTCAGATATTCCTCTTCTCTTATTATAATAAAAACTGTATAGAAAATCACTAGCTTGTTCTTTCAAAATGGTGTTAATCTATTTGTCAATTCTGTCGATTATAGCTCTCATATTTATTTATTTATCACATTGTGTACAAATATTTAACGTGAGGAAAGCACAACAGGCTCATGCCCAAAACTGTCCCATTTCCAATTTATACTATACTGTCCAAATCAAAATGTTGGTTATGTCACTTTCACTTTTCAAAATACAATTTACGCTCTTCAATACTCAGATAAACGAGTAAATTTTGAATCAAATAGGTACTATTAGAGTCTAAAATAAAAAATATAGAACAGTAACTTAGTAATTATTCAAAAAGTCTAAATTTTGAATGAAACTAGAAATTTTTGAACTAAAAACTTCATACTTTACAGAAAACTACATATGTCCCTCTGTTTTTATTACAACCAAAAATGTTTAAGAAAATCACTAGCTTGAGCCTTGAAAATTGGTGTTGATGTATTTTTCCAACAAACACCTATTGCATCACCCCAATATTGCTGTTCCTGGCACACAATTGAACCGCAGAGAATAGTGTAGTCTTTGCAGATTCAGAACAATTAGTGAGTAGATGTGCTGAGCTAACGAGTTTTTCTATTTTGGCGAAAAAAGTTTCTTTCTTTCTAACGACACATCTGAAACCCAGACTATGAAACACCTTCTCTCTGAATGCCCTTTGATTTCGTTCCATGGAAGTTAGAGTATTCTAGGACAGAAACTAATGATTGATCTGAAATATAGATTATGCAACACCTTCTCTCTGAATGTCCAGTGTTTTCATTCCATGGAGTTTAGAGTGTTCTAGAAACTAATTGATTAATCTGAAACCCACTCTATGCTGAACCTTCTCTCTGATTGCCTAGGTATTGTTATTATTCCATGGAGGTTAGAGTGTTCTGGGACAGAAACTAATTGATTGACATATTAGTTTGAATGTGTGTTGCATAGTTGAGAGTGGTTAATTTGCGCGGCAGGTTCGGCCACGTGTTCATGGCTGAGACAGGCACATCGGTGGGAGAGATCTCCGGCCAGTCGAAGCCAATCAACTCGGTGGACTTCCGGCCGGCGCGGCCTTTCCGCATCGTCACCGGCAGCGAGGACAACACCATTGCCGTCTTCGAGGGACCGCCTTTCAAGTTCAAGATGACCAAACAGGTACCTGCCAACCAAATACTCATTTTCATCTCATTCATCAGCTTATACAAATACGATCTATCTTTCAATTGTTGCCTCGATCCCATTTATTTCACTTTCCATTACGAACTGCTTTTCAATACTTGAATTGCGACATAGCAGTCTGATTTTTATGAATAAATATGATTATTATTCATGATTTCTATGCGTCTACTCGCATTTTCGAAAGCGCTACACAAATGTGAGTAGAAGCTAATAGCTTTTAATCATAAAAATCTGACTGCTATGTCGTAATAATTCAAGTATTGAAAAGTGATCCATTCATTTCCTTTTTGTATTAATTGGATACATTCCAATTGTGATCCTCAACAATTTTCGCCTGAAATTTGCCCATGAATCTCTGCTCAGCAAACTGTCAATGTGTGAAAGCTTTGTTAAGAACTAATGGCTTTTGCCAAGTAGAATACATTTATCTATTCGCTATTTGTACATTCGCTTATCATTAAAACGAGAATTACGAAGTGCATTACGAATTTTTAAATCACTTGCAATCATTACAGTATTATTATAAACATTCAAGTCAGTTATTCTATTTTAATATTATCAAGATATGTTGTAATGGAATAGTTTTATTATTTTCGGGTGGTTTGTGTTTAAGAAGATTAAAAACTGAAAAGAAAAATGCGTTTTTTTTACAAAGAGCCTCATATTTTTTCTCATCTTATAGATTATCTTGATAGATGAGGAATACAATTTTGGATTCAGTTTTGAATTAGATTCCCTAATCGCTATTTTTTTAAATTATTGGAAGAGAAAAAAGGCGATTCTTGAGTTGTCTGTTAAATTTGGATAACATAACATATTACTAAATAAGGGTAGGTCACTTTCACCACAGCCACCTCTAACCAACGAGTTGGCAACATTATAAACGTACGTTTATATGCGTCAGCTGCTTCATGCAATGCATAAGTCACTGCACTTTGGACTTTGCACTTGCTTTCAGTGCTTTCAACTTGGGCTGACATGTTGACTGAACCTACATGTGTAATGTTTTCATTCTCCCTAGGACAAGACATCCTATAAGGCTGGCCACTAACGTTAGAATATTCATGATAAACATACATGTCATGCATGTTTATCATGCACAGAAACATGTACATCATCAGCGAGAGGCTTCTAACATAAAATAAACTACCAATAACAATAAATAAACCACTTGAAAATTACAAATTATAATGATACAAAAATAATTTATCCTCGAGTAGAGCAGCGAAAAAAATAAACAACAAAAATTCGGAGGTATAAAAACCTAACAGCAACATTTTTTCTCTAAGACATTCGCTGTGATCACAGCTGTGAAGACACCAATGGTTGCGTTCAAAGCCACTGATCAATTCCATCGTGTTTTTTTTACGTTCAGTAAAAAACCTGATCACAGATGAACCACAGAATGGAAAGTCGTCTAGTGTCCTGACGCCAAAATCCGCCATCTTGAAAGAAAGTGTAGCATTGTAATACAGCGGTAGTTTTAATTTCTAACAAGATGATGCAGTCATGTGTCGTGGTCTTGGTGCACTCAAGTCTTGGTTAGATTGATACCTTCCATTCTGTATTTATTCTGTGGCTGAACGGTTGCTCATGAGTCATGACTGACAGATGTCTCGTTTGCTGCTTACATTTATAAACAAAACTAGAACCTAACCTATTTCATTGTATAATCAATTGAAATGAAAAACCATCAAGTGATTGGAGCTGTTTAAAATGCTTTGGATAATATTTTATATGTTATTGAATTTATGTAAACATGCATTTCTGTGCTCCCAAATACATTATAATGGAGTCCATTATATTTTTAAACAACCTCGTATTCAGCCATGTCTGTTTACGTTCTTTTCCATCGGTAAAAGTACGATCAGCTTGATCAGTGAACGAACCGGATATGACGTATTTTTTTCTTATCAGTTAGACCAAAGACCTTGAAGAGGTATAAACTCACAATGCCTATGCCTTCCCAATGCTAGCTCTTACTTGAAATTGAAGGCTGCCATTGAGGTATTTTAGCGCGAGATATTATATAATATATATATTTTTGTAATATTATAGATTACAAAGATCTTCAAGAACTTTAGTATGTAATAATCTTCCTGATTTCAATTGCAAGTACAGTAGCGCTGCATGTGAGTCTATGCATCGTTCAACGACCAAACAGTGGTTCGTTCAGAGCCACGTTCACTCACCGGTCTCATCGTTCACTCACAGATCAGTGGCGTTGAACTCAACCATTGTATGTCGACTGTGTATCATGCATGTTCAACCGTTAGTAGCCAGCCTTAGAGATTGCTGTGATGTATGTTCTAATTCATTATTTAATAATTGTTTGTTTTTTTTTGTAGGATCATTCTAGATTTGTGCAAGCAGTTCGTTACTCGCCTAGTGGCAGCCATTTTGCGTCGGGTGGCTTCGACGGAAAGGTCTTTGTCTACGATGGCACATCAGCTGACCTCGTGTCGGAAATCGGGTCGCCTGCGCATGATGGTGGCGTTTATGCTGTGAGTTACACCATTATCTGCATCTTTCAATATAGTCCACATACGAAAATATGTTTCAAGCGTTATGAGGGACAATAGAGTGGTGCGCTTGCGATGTGTTTCTCTTGCAATCTGTTTTTAATAATATCAGCGTCAACTTAACTATCCAAACCTATTGTCGTGACCGAACCATCTGTGGAAGGTTGAAGATTATATACTCATCGGTTGATAATATTGTGCTAAAATGGCACTGAGCAAGTTGGTGTGATAAAGTCATAGCGTCCCTTTTTTCAGCAGTTTTAAATGTGCTTCCTTGGAAGATATGTTTACTAAGTGCCGTTTGCACAGTGAGTTTAAACTAAATTTTTCATTTCAAACTGGAGTAAATCAATATTATCATGTATCGTTCATTATAATGAGGAAAATTTTTATCTTGAGCCACCAGCTGTTTGAATTCAGTTTAAGCTTTTACTGTGCAAACGGCCCTATATCTACAATAAATATAATTAAATAACCAATGAAATAATATTTCCTTTACAGAATGGTGGGAAGTACATTTTGGAATTATGGGGATTAGAATTTCAATATGAATAAATATTATTGCATTTTTTACATTATATAAACACACTTTTTATTGCCAATATATTTAAATTTATCTTAAATTGCTGAAACTAAGTGAAGTGTAAGTGTGGCCACTAACGACAGGACAAGTGAGCTCGAACATGTGTGAAAAACATGTCTAGAATAAAAAAGGCATTCACGTGAAAGGCTTCCAACAAAAAAACTGCTGTTTGACAGCAGCTTCTAACATGAAATAAATACCAATAAAAAATAAACTACTGGAAAAGTACAAATTATAATGATACAAAAATAATTTAACCACAAATAGAGCAGCAAAAAAGGATACAACAACAAATCGAAGATACAAAAACATAACTTCAAAAAGTTTTGTCCGAGGCCTTTCGTTGATGACACATTTATGACGAACATTTGTGTTCACACATGTTCAACACACTTGTCTTATTGTTAGTGGCTACCCTTAGTTGGCAATAACACATCTCTGTCAGAGAAATAGGATGAATAAAACTAGTAGGAAGGCAATTCAGTTTGCATTTTGCCTTGGCTAACAATGTATTATGTAGCCTTTAATCGAATAACTCTCATATTTTTTGGAGAGTAGCCATGAAGTTGATTATTTCTTATAATGTTTATATTGTCATATTTTAGATAAATGATATTATTATTATTGTAAGAGGTTTTTATTGAATTTGTTGTCAGGTTGCATGGAAGCCTGACGGAAAGCAATTGCTGACAGCGTCCGGTGATAAGACATGCAAACTGTGGGACGTCGAGACCAAGTCGGTGGTTTCCCAGTTCACAATGGGCACTCAGGTTGAAGACCAACAGGTAAGAACAATCCAATAAATCTGTATGCAAGTCCTTATGATATCTCTTTCATTCATTTATTAATTCAATGATACACGATTATCAATTGAATTAATTTGGGAGGAACCAATAAGCTGAGCCCAAAACTGTTATTGTCAACTTAACGTCACATTATTTTATGAGATAATGTAACCGGCATACACTCAAAACTGGGCCAATCCCAAAGTTGAAACTGTCGATAGATACAAGTTACAAGGTTATATCTATTCCTCACATTGTTAGATCATTGATGTGAATTTAAAATTGACACTGAAGCCTTTTTGGTGTTGGTCTTTCAAGTAAAATGTCTGAATAATTAAGAATAGATTCATACCCTATATTCAGCAGATTTTTTTTAAACTTCTATTAGAAAAGTCTTACAGTTATGTTATTCAGTTCACTGAGTTATACTAGTCATTGTAAAATATCTCTGTTTAACTGATTTTTCTGAATATATTTTTGACAATATTTTTAATAAGAATTTTGTGATTTAATAAATTATAAAATATAATGAAAATAATTATAAACTATTATAAAAAATACATGTTTTATGTATTGCTTTTCTTTTGTTTTCATTTCAATAAAGGTTTATGTGTTTTTCTTTCAGGTATCTTGTCTATGGCAAGGCGACTACTTGCTGACTGTTTCTCTCAGTGGATTCATTTCTTATTTGGATGTTAACAATCCTGACAAGCCTATCCGAGTTATCAAGGTGAGTAGAATTGATTTTCTGGTATGTTCATAATATTGTAAATGTTTGTGGAAATTCTAAAAACTGAGTTAATTTCAATTTGAAGAGAATCAGACTTGTAAAGATTAAAATAATTTTAAATCGAATTTGTCTATTTGAATTACAAAAGAAATTTATTTGTATAGTTCCATTGTATGAAAAATTGTATTTTTATCTATTTCAGGGCCACAACAAACCAATCACAGTGCTAACACTGAGTCCAGATAGGAAACGAATTTTCACTGGCTCACACGATGGATATGTCACATCGTGGGATGCTAAGACAGGTACCAACAATTTTAAAATTTATTTAAGTGTATTCAATAAAATTATTAAAATGTTTGTGAGAGAAAAAATTGAACATTGAACTATTTCTCTCCCGAATTTAAATATATTTGGGCTTGACTTCGGCTAGTCAAAAGTGTTATGTTTTTATCTAAAGAACTTAATAGTTTTCAACTTTATATTTTTAACATAATATATTTAGTCTTTGTGTGAAATATAGTGGAGTGGCTAAATAAAAAAGTAATAATAGTGAACAGATATTTACAGAAACATGCAGTTGACAACCGGAAATATTAACATTTACAAACATATTACAATATGCATTGTGCAAAATAATCAGGTACTATACAGTATCAATTTAAATATCAGTTACTATACTTTCAAAAAATTATTTAAACAGTAAATCGCTTTTCAATAAGCCACTCATGAAGAGTTTTTTTCAATTAAGCTGTATCATTATAAAGCTTTATCTGCTCTGGAAGTTTGTTGTAGAATCTCAGAACCTGGCTCCACAGTAACTAACAAACTAACTGTTAGTTTCTCACTGCTGATAAAAAGGCGAACAATGGGGGCTTCACGCACAGTTTATTTACTGCTCAATATGTTCAGTAAAACGTTTCATCAATGAACGTACGTTAAAAGCAGATCGGCACAAATCTACTGCTCGAAAAATGAAATCAGTTCTATCCATGGGCCGCATAACCTTGATACTGTCGCGACATTTTAAATCAGCAGTGTAATTACAGCGTGTCTTCCATTCCCAACAATGGGATCTATTTCTAGTTGGAGAACTCCAGCCGATCCTAACAGTAAAAAAACTGCCTGTGAAGCTGGGACCTTGGGCCCACATTTTTGTTCAAAATCATCGGTTTAAATGTTAATGTGTGAACACATCTAATGCTCTGCTATGAATGAACCTGTGCTATTCATTTTATGCCCAATAAGGTTGCATTTATTGGGAAGTTGAACTTTATAAATATTTTTATATGTCCTTGAATATCTTATTTTTCTGTTTTTCTTGATCATTTCATATTTTTTGTGGGTTTCTGGTGAGAAAGGGTTATTTTATATTGTTAGAAATGATTTAATAATAATATTTGTAGTGATTTTCGTATTTTTGTTTGTTGGTTTTAGGTGAGACATGATGATTGTTGTAAATGTCGTTATTACTACTGACAAAAAATACTAGATATTATCCAAGCACAGATTTGTGTTAAATGTGTTGTGGATGGATTAGGTTCATCTAGTGTTTCGGTTGAGTATGGATAACTAACTACCACAATATCACTCCACAACTACTTAGTCTTTATTCCAGCTCATCTACATATTTTCAATTGTTTTTGTCGGGTTTTAGGTGAGACAGAACGTGTTATGGGCACGGGTCACGGTAACCAGATCAACGGCATGCGGACCGTCAAGAATTTCCTGTACTCGTGCGGCATAGACGACAGTCTGAAGCAGGTGAATCTGGACAGTGGTTGGTACTCGGGGGTGGACATCAAGCTCAGCGCTCAGCCCAGGGGCATGGACCTCAAGGACGACCTCGTCGTTGTGGCCACTGTCAAGGAGGTGAGACTGCATTCATTCGAAACTGCATTTTCCACAGCTTTTCAATTCACCTATTAAGGCTGTGCAAAGGCTAAAAATAAACTTTCTCTTTTACTGTTTTTTATTTTTCAAAGTTTTTCGATTTGTATATTATCAAGCTATCAAAATGAAAAAGTTTTCTCAGAAAGAAATGATCGAAAAAAATGTTTTTCTGAGAAATTCATTTTGATAGATTGATATCTATAAATTGAAAAACTTTGAAAAATATCACAAATAGAAATTTATTCTACTTATTTTTAGCCTTTGCACAGCCTTAATAGGAAGGTTACAAAGTTTGTGAAAGTGATAGGACAGCGGAGTTGCCGATTTTCGAAGTTTTGAAAATTGTTCAATTGCATTTTTCAGAGGTTTAGTACTCACCTATTAATAGTAACATTCACGTCAAGTTAATGAAAATGATAGGTAGAGCTGCCAATTTTCAAAATTTTGGAAATCGTTCAAATATGTATGATAATAATGAATGTGTAGTGGGGCCCATAAACAGACCAAATTTCACAATTATCAATCGAAATAATTATTCCGTTGGTTTGAACTTGATCTTGCTCAAAACTGTGGGTTCGGTCAATATGCTACGTGTTAGGAATCCTCATCATCATCATCATCATCATCATCATCATCATCATCATCATCATATCCTCTTACTTATGGATCAAAAAAGGAGGGGAAATGTCATCAATTCTACTACTTTCCGGTGGTTTGGAACACATTTCCAAACCTCATTCATCTTTCATAATCAGTATTCCTATAACACGCCTGCAGACATATGGGTCAAATAAGTTTGACACTCAAAAATTCCTTAGTACCTTGGTAACTTGTTATTTTAATTGAAATTATACCAAGTTGGATGGGTGAATGATTGATACCACTGGCAGTTATGCGCTTCAATATCATTTCCCGATGTTTAAGAACCTACATAAAACTGCTTTTCTATCTAATTCAACTTATTACACATAGAAACACATAGGTAACAATCTCTTCTTCTCTATATCTATAAAAGGCTAAGCCCCGACAGACTGAAATCACACCACAGCCCAAACTACTGAGCCTAAAAACTTGAAATTTCACACAATTGTTCATGGTAGCCTCAAAACATCCACTAAGAAAGGATTTTCAGAAATTTGCCCCCCTGAGGGAGCTGGGGCCCCCCCCAAAATGTTGTACTTTTTAACCGCTCATTCCACAGCAAAGTCATGAGGAACTTTTTTGTTCAGCTACGAAAAATAATTAGTTCTATGCAGAAAAACTATGATCAGGAGCACAGGGGTGTTCAGGAGAGGGATTTTTTTGAAAATGTTTACGTAAAATCACACTACAGCTAAAATTGATTGGCCTACAGACTCAAAACTTTGCACAAATATTCTTCAAACATGCTAGATGCGCACTAAGAACGGATTTTTAGATATTTGCCTCTAAGGATTTCAAAGGATGAAAAAGGATCCTATTAAGTAAGGTTATGAATATGGTAAGGTGAACGCCATATGGAAATGAGATAATTTATTTATTGACATGTGATATTCTAACATATGTTATAATCATTGAAAATAACAAAATAATATGATAGAATAATATTCCAAAAAGAACGTCTGTTCTACTATTGCTTTCTACCTGATTCCACTTAACCTCAATAATATTGTTCTGATAATTGATAAATATGTTTAATAATATTATTATTATTAATATAATAAAAGTATTGTTTTGATAATTAATTATTATGATTAATATAATAATAGTATAGTTTTGGTAATCGATATATTTTTATTTTCATAAACTCTGTATAATATAATGGTGAATGTGAAACAGCTGCATCAAAGAAATTATCTCAAAAAGGGGTTTAGGAAAACCATAGTTATGAACTTCGTTTTCCTGATGCAATGTATAGGCCTACACGTGGCATGGATTATCAATTTTTCAGCTAGAACAGTTTTTTGAGACTGCTAAATGAACGTCTGCAGTTTTATCAATGCTGTATCGGCAATATGAAAACGCATGCAGTTAATATGTTTTTAAATAAAGGTGTTGATATTTACATGATAATTATTCTCTACCATTTTCATTTAATTACAATTTCAAAATTATTCAAGCCTTGATAGAATGATTGACTCACTGTACAGTCAGTCGAAAATTTTAATATTGAAATGACGGGTATTTTGGCAAATGGATTATAACCATTAATTAAATTATGTTTGACGCATCATCACGTCTGAACTACTGGACTAATCAACTTCAAATTTTGCATATAGATTCTTTATTAACCAAGGATGGTTATAGGCCTATTTTCAATTCTTGAAAATTTCATTACGTCAAGTTTTAAAACTGATCCTTGCGAAGCACGGGTTCCTGCTAGTTATTTTATATAGAATAACTATTTTTTTTAAACACTACATGTTTCGTCAAATTATGCAATTCTGAGCTTTATGTTTTTCAGTTGATGCACAATACTAGATTGTTCCATCTTTTATTCAATTTTATGAGGCTTTTATTTGGGTTTATGAGTAACCTTTATTTTTTATGAGCCGAACTCAACTGTCTAGTCTTTAAGAGGAATAAAGGGTAGTAATTATTTCATAAAAAATATTTAGTTGTTTTATGAAAATAAATCAGAAATCAGTTTCAAATAATGTTGTATCAGGAAATTAATATTTTTAATGACCCTTCTATTTATTAATAGTGTTGTACTATTTTTGAATGTCGGTTTTATTTGTGTTGCAGCTGACTGTGATAAAACAAGATCGTAAGATATCGGGATTTCCGATCACGTATGAGCCTTCGTCGGTGTCAATAAATCCCGGTGATGATAGTTACCTGGCAGTCGGTGGCGATGATAGTAAAGTGAGTAATTAGTAAAATAGTAACTAGTAGATAAAATAAATAATAACTAGTAGATAAAGTAAATAGTAACTAGTAGATGAAGTAAATAGTAATAGATTAGTAGATAATAATCATTAGTAGATAGTAAAGTGAATAAAGATGGACAGAGTAATTTCATCCATTTCTGTCATTCAGTTTCTCATTATTGTAATTTGTCTCATTTGATCGTAGATAAAGTTCGACCTCTCTTGACGAAATACTTCTTATTGAAGATCGACATTGGTTGAATTGAATGCAATGATGTTTTTATACGGAATGCTGGGAGTTCTGCAACGTTATGTCTTATTTATGATTTTGTTTTTTAATTTGCAGATCCACATCTACGCTATGTCCGGGACAGTGATCAGCCCTCATAAGGAGCTCCAGCACCTTGGCCCAGTCACCGATGTGGCGTTCTCTCCCGACGGCAAATACCTGGTGGCCTGTGATGCCAACCGAAAGGTCATACTATACACACTGCCCGACTTTCAGGTAAACAAAACCTGCCTATTTTACAGCTCTATCTTTTTCTAGCTCCGTACCGTTGCCAAATCGTTAGTTAGCTTTGAATACATTTATAATGAACTACCAAAGTATTTTAATATTAGTATTTCGATTTTCAAATATGAAAATTTATCAAATTATCAATAAATATATTTTCTTGCTGAATAAAATATATTTGAGGTAAATTTGATTATTATCAACAAAACTATAATCTACAATTAATATTATATCAGATATAGGCTGAAACGAATTCTGATAATTAATCAAAATTCATTTTCCTTTTCTTTAACTTAACAAATAAGTTTTGACGATTAGAAAGAGAGAAGAAGAAGAAGAACAAAGAGAGCATTTATTCATGTGCTGATATGACTCAGCTAAGTCTGGGTGACAGTGCTTGTATTGGTGGAGGGGAGAAATTATTCTCTCCTTGTTTCAGTTGCAGTGAAACCGCCCTGAGGCTAGCATCAACTAACCGATATGTAAATTCTGTCCCACTTATTTTTCCTTTGCAAGTATTGTCAGTTTTATTTTTTGTGTGAAACTGTAATTTCTATAACGTGAATATGTTACGTAACTTTGTCAAACCCGCTATTGAAGCGGTCCATGTTTAAGGCTACTCAATAAACATAATCATTACTTGAATAGAATAGAATAGAATTGTTTATTGATCAACAAATATAACATAATATATATGGATCGTGTCAAGTTAAAAACTACAAATAAAAAATAAATAGGCTATAATAGGTACAGTCATGCCATGAGAAAATGTCTTAAATTAGACGCGACAATAAGTTATTCCGTACAAGCAGGCAAAACAAGGTGAGTAGTTCATTCTCATTTTAAAGTTAACATGTGTAAATTTAACATTGCAATATTTGACTATCGAGATATTCCTCTATTGTATAAAATGCGTTACGTCTCAGCAGTTCTTTTACTATTCTCTTGAATTTGCTGCTTGGAAGACTTCTAATTGTTAAGGGAAGTTTATTGAAAAGAATAACCTGCTGGTATTTATGGCTTTTATAAGTCTTGTGCAGCCTTATAGAAGGTTTTATCAAGTCAAATTTATTTCTTGTGTTGTGATCATGATTTTCTTGCTGTTTCATAAAGTTATCTTCATTTTCCTTCATGTAAATTAGATTTACATAAATATACATACTAGCAAGGGTTGGGACGCTAAGTTTCTTGAAAGTATCTCTACATGACTCGTTGAATTTGAGACCTGCAATGCATCTTATGGCTTTTTTCTGCCATAGAAACACTCTGCTGGCAGAAGAGCAGTTGCCCCATAAACGGAGACCATAATTTAAATGTGAATGGAAGAGACCGTAGTATGCCATCATCAAAACTCCAGGGCTGACTGATAGTTTAAGTTTACGTAGAAGAAAGGTGACTCTTGATAGTTTTTTACAAAGAAACTCGATATGGTCTTCCCAGCATAGCTTACTGTCCAGCATTAAGCCCAGCAATTTGACCGGCTTCGTGTAGTTTTTTAGGCTAGGATCTATTCTGCTCTTCAAGGAAAATAATATCCTCTCAGTTTTGGTCTCATTAAGACGGAGGCTGTTGGCATTGTACCATATTTTTGAGGTTTTTGTTGAAACGTCAAGGTCATGAATAAGATTTTCCGCATTCGCACCAGAATTGAGAATTGTAGTGTCGTCCTCATACAATATTGAAAAGCATGGTATATTACAACTGAAATCATTTACGAACACTAGAAATAAAAACGGCCCCAAAACAGACCCTTGAGGGACGCCTGTTTTCACGGCTTTTGGGCTAGATAGTTTATTATTTACTTTTACCACCTGTTGTCTATTGCTCAAGAAGCTTTGAATCAGAGTCAGCTTGCTACCTTCAATACCATAGTATCTCAACTTTTCAAACAATATTGAATGTGACATGGAGTCAAACGCACGACTCAGGTCCAGTAGATCACCAGCAACCATACATTGGCTTTCAAAGCTCTCAAGAATGTAGTTGACAACCTTTTCAATCGCCATAGTTGTTGAATGATTTGGTCTAAATCCAAATTGATTGGGGTTGAGCAAATTATTTTCTACAAAGTACTCATACAGCTGTTTCAGTAGACATGCCTCAATGATTTTACCTACGATCGAGACTATTGCTATTGGTCTGTAGCTTTCTGGCAGTTCCTTTTCACCTTTTTTATAGATTGGATTTATTATCGACATTTTCAAGCATTCAGGAAAAGCTCCAAGTATCATAATCAAATTAATTACACATGTCAGTGGACGGAGAATCGAATCGATAATGTTCTTCACCGTATAATTTGAAAGACCAAAGGTATCCTCACTTCTTGAGGAACTGAGATTTCCCACTATGGACTTCACCGTTTCAATGTCAACCTCTTTCCATGCAAATCTTGGTGCAGCCACATTTTTTAAATTGATGAGATTACATTTTTCCAGCATATCTTCCATTGTAACTGATGTAGAGATAGACATATCCTGAGCATGAACTCCTGCACTAAGAAAAAAATCATTCAGTTTCTCAGGAGGAATGTTGATTGTAGTTGATGACTTATTCTTGTGTTTAGATTCATTGTTGATAATTTTCCATGCTGTTTTACATTTATTGTTAGATTCTGTCAACAGCTTGTCGTTGAGTGACAACTTTGCCCTAGCAATCGCTTCAGTGTAAAGTTTTTTGAAATCTTTGAATCTCTCTTTGTCTTCATTGGCACCTCGGATCTTCCAAATTTTATACAAGACTAACAGGTGGTTCTTCATGGTCTTGAGTTCAGGAGTGTACCAACTATTAACATGCATGTTTGAGTCCTTGGCTCTATTTTTGTGGGTTTTCATAGGGCAAAACGTCGTCAAGTATTGAGACAGTATATTCATAAATTTTTGTACTACCTCGTTCACGTCCCATACATAGAATATCTGAGACCAGTCCAGACTTGAAAGGAATTGACTTAGGTTGTATAACCTACTAGGAGACACTACTCTTATTAAACAACAGTTGTTTTCAACTTTTGAAGACAAAGGACGCAAGGTGCATCATATGAGGAACTGATTAAGTGAATATGGAGGATAGGAGACAATCGCCAAGCTATGTTTTTTAAGAAATTGTCAAACATCATCACTAAATAATCTTCAATAATCATCATCGCTAATCTTTGCGAAGTAACTCGGTACCGAGTTAATGTGATCGATCAATTAATATTTTCTGTCATTGAAATTCATGAAAGACTTTAAATGAATATGGGCCCATCGTCAATTTAGGATAATTTTATGGTCATGTACCGTATATAATGTTTTGTGAAACGGTAATTTTTCTTGAATAATGAATTATTTCAGAACATTTATTGTATTTGTTTGAATTTTTCCTAGTTTCATTCCAACATTTTGTAAATTATTCCTATCTTTTTCTTTGAAAATCGTTGTCTTAACAAATTTTTTTTAATTTCAAAATTTCTTTTCAAAAACAAACGACAACGATTTCAAGGCCTACCGAAATAACTTTTCCCACAGCTATCGAGCTATCTATTGTAGAAGGCGGAGTTAACGGAAAAGGGGCAACATTGCATCTCTATCATTTCCACTGATTTTATAACGTGAATCTCAGTATAGAGTAGCATTAGTGAGTCAGGGGCCATTATCGTCACCACTCACTTAAGAGGCTAAACTGGTCACGAAATCCAGAGAGTGTTCCTTTTTTGTCTCAATTTCAACGAAATTTGTGTTAGGTTAGCAATGAATCGTAAAAATAATTAAGTTTTGTCGAATATACTTGAATTGTTGGATTTTTTGATAGAAACAGTTTAGTAGTCGTAGATACTTATCATATATCAATACACAAGCTCCATCAACCTATGTATAGCAGCAGCAGTACCTTATTACTGCATCACTACATTTACTAGCACTGAATACATCACTAGCCTCATTCAATTTTGTGTTTACACGATTTTAGTTAATAGTACAAACGCTGCTTTTCAATTAATGTTTGCTCTGCTGAAAAGCAAAATAATACTTCAATTTTTTGTGGGAATGATTCACATACCGTATTGTGTTCATGTTTTTTTGAAAAGTAGCACTGTTGTGGAAGATATATTCCAAATATTCACTCCTGTAATTAGTCTTAGCTATCTGTCAATTATCTCAGAAGTGTAACATTGATAAGACACTGACATTAGTGTTTTATTTGGCTACCTTAATAGTAGAACTATCTATATTGTGTTATTAGAAATTCAAGAAACGTAGAGTGATAGATAATAATAGTTTAGAGTGTAGAGTAATCTTACACATTGCTTCCTTTACCAATATTATGCTAATTTTAATGTAGTGCTTTTGTACTTTTATCCCTGCTCACCTTGGATCCCGATACCTGGACTGTAGACTGTAAGTATTTCACAAGATTTATGCAGCCCTGAATATAGAAATAGGTCATTTTTTGTGTATTAAAATACTGGTTAAAATAGGCTTACACTCAGATGAATTTTTCATTTTCCTACCGTTTTTGACTTATGATGCACGATTTTGAATATCCCCTTGACGAGCCGAGAAGAATGAGCACGATAAGATCTGATCTTGTCAAAAGTGTGTCAAAAGTTATGTGTGCTTGAGGTGTCGTTATGCGCGCCTCACCACCAGGAAATACTGAATTGAAGGCAATCCAACGGGTGATTCTTATAGAACTTGATCATCATTGTGCGAAATTTCAATGTGAGGATAATGTAGTTAGTGAAGATGGTTGAAGCTAAAAATGAGGTATTTTTCAAAATACAAGAGCATTGTTGTCAGGTGTACCTGGAAATCTATATGAGATAGAGCGCTTTACCTAATCTCAGATTGTAGAGTACAATATTACTTGCAGAGGGACCTTGAATAGTACATTTGAATAGTAACAATCGGAAGATATTGTTAATGATAAAATTGATAAAAATTATTTTTCTTAAAACTACTCATTTGAAAAAATCTTAACTCATCACTCATTCAGATAGAGAGTTCCGAATGATCTCATTTCATTCAGAATTTCATAATTAGAAAAAAAGCGGAAGTGGATGTTTCTGTCCGATTTGGCGGAAATAGCTGAAAACTTGAAAATGAACCGAAAATACGAGGTTTTTGGGCCACTCTGTATGTAGCACAAGGACATTTTGCATGAGAAAATTTGTTCTGGACTTCTCTTATATATCCAAACAATATATTTAAAAACTCATTTTTTTCTACAACTGCGCAAAAAACAAGAATTTACATACTGAATTCTCCTCGTGAAACAGCTTATTTATAAGGAGAATCTACTTTTTCGTTCGCTAACCATCTGCTCATGCGCAGTAGATTTACTTTATGGTCGCTTATCATTCGCGCGTGCGCAGAAGAGTTACTTTACGCTCGCTAATCAGCTGATGATAAGCAGCTTGCCAAAAGTGGTTAGATCTCAACCTAAAAAGTCGGTAATTATACCGGTTCTGCAGCCATGATTGATATCAGTGAAGACAAATTATTATTAACTCTGCCAGATATGTGAGATAGCAAAAGAAGTATCTCTAGATTTTCTGCCACGAAAATCTAAGGATATTTATGAGAAGAAATACAATGAGTTCGTGAATTGGTGCTCCGAAAAGAAAGTTAAAAAAATATCTGAAAATGTGCTATTGGCGTACTTCTCTCAAAAATCCAAGTTAATGAAGCCACCCAGTTTATGGAGTACATACTCAATGTTAAAATCTACGTTGAAAGTGAAAAAAGACACTGATCAATGAGCAAGGAAAGTTGTGTGAGTGTACCACACCAGATTTTTCTTTCTTGTAATTCAAAAATATATAGGTAATGGAAAATTAATTACTGTTTTGGAATTGACTGAATAAATTAGTCAATTTCACTATTTAATCAATTTATAAGAGTAATTCAATAATTTTTAGTATTTGAGAACTGAAATATTGTAATTTAATAGGTTTGTGCAGTTGAAGAAAAAAATTTGTATATAATTCGCGCGTAAAGCTTCTTTATCGCTCTTGCAAAATTATCACGCTCCGCTTCGCGTCGCGTGATAACTGTTTTGCGCGTGCGGTAAAGTCATGCATTACGCTCTTAATACATAAATAAATATCATGTTTAATATATCATCCATGATAGCTCTTTCTCAGTAAATACTCAGCATTCTATAGTTCATATGTTTCTTCTCCAACCTCCTTGATTAGCCTCTTCCTCCTCCTCCTCCTCTCCCTCTCATCTTCATCGTCCATAGCCTCTATTATTCTTACTCTTCATAATTCGTAGTAAACCTTGGTTCCGTCAACTATGAATTATAGAGGTTCTACTGCATTTATAAGGTCATTAATGTGTTGTGAGCGATAATGTGTTGTGCGTCCATCCTCCTCCTCCTCTATAGCCTCTATAATGTGCACCCTCCATAATTCGTTCTAAACGCTTGGTACCGTCAACTACAAATTTTAGTGTATAGTATTTAAAAAGTAATTAATGTGTTGTGCGTTGCGTTGCAGTTGGCCCACAACAAAGAGTGGGGCTTCCATAGTGCGCGAGTGAACTGCATCGCGTGGTCGCCCAACTCACAGCAGGTGGCCAGTGGCAGCCTCGACACCACCATCATCATATGGAGTGTCGCCCAGCCCGCCAAACACACCATCATCAAGAGTAAGTCATCTTAGGCCAGTCAAATAATCATTTTTCAGTAAACAGCCCCGAAGGAATTGTTCAAATTGGTAGTATTCCCCCTCCCCCTACACTAAAATTTAAAATTGCATGATTTTTCTCCATTATTTCATAAGTTGTATAGAGTACAAGTAGTGAGTTTCCAGAATTTTATAAAAATCTTTAAAAATACCCCTTTTTTGAAAATGTCAGCTTAAAACCCAGGAATTGTAGAATAATTCTGCGTGACCACTCACTTTATTGGAAATTTCCTCTCTCCAATTTAATAGAGAATGCTTTTTCTCGAAAAACACAAGATTTTCGAAATAAATATGAAAAAGTCCCAAAATTTGATGGTTTTTAGGGGTGAGCAGATCTCAGATTCAAAATACATATGAAACCGACGAGAATAGTTATTTGTGCAACTAGTGCGCAAAGTGACAGTTTGCTGCACCGAAAGAAACGTTTACGCACGAGCCGTAGGCGAGGGCGGAATGGTTTCTTGAGTGCAGCAGAGGAACTTTGCACACGTATTTCACATTAAATTTTTCCTACAGTTACCATTGAATATGAGAAGTGGTTTATTATGGGTAAAATGAGTGATGTTGAAGATAAGGATTCTGTAATGATTGTTACCATTTCGGACACAAAGACACATAAAAAAGAATTTTTACAATCACCAACAATGGTACTAATAGTAGTTTGGATTATTTAAAGTTATGTAGGCAGTATTTCAGTTTGAGGCCCAAAAATCCAACGACAAATCGTTTGTTCCTTTATTAATTACAGGAGTGGGGCTTGCACGAATCAGCCAGTCGGAATGAATACAATTGCAAAAAATCCATCTGAAATTGCACATTTTCTAGGCTTGCAAGAACCTACACGTTATACTGTACATTGATTTCGTCGCACCTCGGCTACATTGTTCGTGAATGGAGGGGGTGATATAACTCAATTAAAACGTCACGGCGGCTGGAAGAGCACTTCTGTAGCTGAAGGCTACATCGATGACAGCCTAAGAACAAAAAATGCAACGAGTCACAAAATTCTTCGAAGTCCTCGAAAAAAAAATAACAATCCGTCAGTGATATCGGTTGAACTTTCAAAAATATTCAACAAAATCAGAACCTTCGTCAAGAAAATACAGAATCATAGGATCAGGTCTTTTATTCCAAAACTGTAATAATTGTACATTCAACATAACAATCAACAACAATATCAAGTAGGTTGAATCTGTGCTTTCCAAGTTTCCAAACACTACCGGTATCATTTAGTATTAGTATATTGATTAAATCGTGTTTGAATTGAAAATATCCATTTGTAGGCTAACTTATTTATTGCATTCTTATAATCATTATCTTTAGTAGTGAGATCTAAACTGTTAAATTAACGTACTGTGAACAAACATTAAAAAATGCGAACTCATTTGTGAATATTGGCGCTTGAATTCCGTAAGGACTGGTGGCGAAGTTGGATAAAGGTAAGCACACACAGATCGTCATCGGACGGACGACACGCATCGGACGGATCGGACGATTAGATTTGATGCATTGTTTTCAATTGGAGTGCGCATACCTATCCGCATCGTATAGGTATGCGCACTCCAATTGAAAACAATGCATCAAATCTAATCGTCCGATGCGTCAAATCCGCATCGTATAGGTATGCGCACTCCAATTGAAAACAATGCATCAAATCTAATCGTCCGATGCGTCAAATCCGCATCGTATAGGTATGCGCACTCCAATTGAAAACAATGCATCAAATCTAATCGTCCGATGCGTCAAATCCGCATCGTATAGGTATGCGCACTCCAATTGAAAACAATGCATCAAATCTAATCGTCCGATGCGTCAAATCCGCATCGTATAGGTATGCGCACTCCAATTGAAAACGATGCATCAAATCTAATCGTCCGATCCGTCCGATGCGAGCCATCCGTCCGATGACGATCTGTGTGCGCCTACCTTAAGGCGTCGACATGTGTATTCCGCTTCAACTGTCCAAGGTTCGAACCTCATTCCCGACAAAATATTTTTACATTTGATAATACTGTTTTTTACTTTCCTTGCCCTATTACCATAGGTAAGGAAAGTATTGCTTTCCAAAAAAAATTAAGGTACCCTAATTTCAAGTTTTCTATACGTTTCATTACTTTCCTTGCCCTATTACCTACCCTATTACCTAAGGAAAGTATTGCTTTCCAAAAAATTTAAGGTATCCCAATTTCATGTTTTCTATATGTTTCAAGGTCCCCTGAGTCCAAAAACATGATTTTTGGGTGTTGGTCTGTGTGTGTGTGTAGGTGTGTGTGGGTCTGTGAACACGATAACTCCATTCCTAATCAACCGATTGACTTGAAATTTTAAACTTAAGGTCCTAATACCATGAGGATCCGACAGTAAGAAATTCAATAAAATTCAATTCAAAATGGCGGATAATGGCAAAAAACCATGTTTTTCACGGTTTTCTCGAAAACGGCTCTAACGATTTTCTTCAAATTTATACCCTAGATATTTATGAGAAGAAATACAATGAGTTCGTGAATTGGTGCTCCGAAAAGAAAGTTAAAAAAATATCTGAAAATGTGCTATTGGCGTACTTCTCTCAAAAATCCAAGTTAATGAAGCCACCCAGTTTATGGAGTACATACTCAATGTTAAAATCTACGTTGAAAGTGAAAAAAGACACTGATCAATGAGCAAGGAAAGTTGTGTGAGTGTACCACACCAGATTTTTCTTTCTTGTAATTCAAAAATATATAGGTAATGGAAAATTAATTACTGTTTTGGAATTGACTGAATAAATTAGTCAATTTCACTATTTAATCAATTTATAAGAGTAATTCAATAATTTTTAGTATTTGAGAACTGAAATACTGTAATTTAATAGGTTTGTGCAGTTGAAGAAAAAAATTTGTATATAATTCGCGCGTAAAGCTTCTTTATCGCTCTTGCAAAATTATCACGCTCCGCTTCGCGTCGCGTGATAACTGTTTTGCGCGTGCGGTAAAGTCATGCATTACGCTCTTAATACATAAATAAATATCATGTTTAATATATCATCCATGATAGCTCTTTCTCAGTAAATACTCAGCATTCTATAGTTCATATGTTTCTTCTCCAACCTCCTTGATTAGCCTCTTCCTCCTCCTCCTCCTCTCTCTCTCATCTTCATCGTCCATAGCCTCTATTATTCTTACTCTTCATAATTCGTAGTAAACCTTGGTTCCGTCAACTATGAATTATAGAGGTTCTACTGCATTATAAGGTCATTAATGTGTTGTGAGCGATAATGTGTTGTGCGTCCATCCTCCTCCTCCTCTATAGCCTCTATAATGTGCACCCTCCATAATTCGTTCTAAACGCTTGGTACCGTCAACTACAAATTTTAGTGTATAGTATTTAAAAAGTAATTAATGTGTTGTGCGTTGCGTTGCGTTGCAGTTGGCCCACAACAAAGAGTGGGGCTTCCATAGTGCGCGAGTGAACTGCATCGCGTGGTCGCCCAACTCACAGCAGGTGGCCAGTGGCAGCCTCGACACCACCATCATCATATGGAGTGTCGCCCAGCCCGCCAAACACACCATCATCAAGAGTAAGTCATCTTAGGCCAGTCAAATAATCATTTTTCAGTAAACAGCCCCGAAGGAATTGTTCAAATTGGTAGTATTCCCCCTCCCCCTACACTAAAATTTAAAATTGCATGATTTTTCTCCATTATTTCATAAGTTGTATAGAGTACAAGTAGTGAGTTTCCAGAATTTTATAAAAATCTTTAAAAATACCCCTTTTTTGAAAATGTCAGCTTAAAACCCAGGAATTGTAGAATAATTCTGCGTGACCACTCACTTTATTGGAAATTTCCTCTCTCCAATTTAATAGAGAATGCTTTTTCTCGAAAAACACAAGATTTTCGAAATAAATATGAAAAAGTCCCAAAATTTGATGGTTTTTAGGGGTGAGCAGATCTCAGATTCAAAATACATATGAAACCGACGAGAATAGTTATTTGTGCAACTAGTGCGCAAAGTGACAGTTTGCTGCACCGAAAGAAACGTTTACGCACGAGCCGTAGGCGAGGGCGGAATGGTTTCTTGAGTGCAGCAGAGGAACTTTGCACACGTATTTCACATTAAATTTTTCCTACAGTTACCATTGAATATGAGAAGTGGTTTATTATGGGTAAAATGATGGCTGAAATCCATCAAATGTTTATCTGTATAATTTTGTTATTAATAATAACTTTAATTTATTTTAAACTTGATAATCCAATTGAAAATTAATAATCGATAATTACTTCAAATTAAAAATTTAATTGTTCCAATTAATTTGGAAATTTGAATAATTTTGAGTAAATCTTAATTTCTAAATTATTTTTCAACCAATCAATTTATGAATGGAAAAAATATTATTTGAAATAATGAATAATTAATAATATTCAAAATGTATTATTTAATGAGTTCTCATTTTTATTTATTTGAAAATCAGAAAAAATAGAACAAACTCGCATTAAAAATACACGCCAACAATGTCAACAGCTGATTGGGATTGCTGCAAGATAATACGCAAAGTATTAAGAGTGCGCAAAGTAATACTTTGCGCACTAGATCGGAAAAGTGATTCTTTGCGTTCTGTAATCAGTGCAGGAATGGTCACTTTCCAAGGTAACTGTAGTAAAAATATTTGTCAATACTGTTTCCTGAAAAATGGCCATTTGACTGGACTATAATAATGTAAAGAAAAGAATCGGCCTATGTTCGGGATAGGAAATACGCGAATCTTCATCATCGCGTCTTGAACTACTGAACTAATTAACTTTGATTTTTGCATGAAGATTTTCAATTTACTGAGGATGGTTATAATTATGTCTAATTTCATTTTTTTTAATCAATTAATTAAAATTCCAATAATTCATTCAACTTGTGAAACAAAGTTTATGTCAGATAAAAGCCCAATCAGATCGCTTTTCTATAGTAAATTATTACAGTTTTAATACTTTCAATATCAGCATGGAACTATTACACTAAATTCAATCTATGTGTGATTTAAACAGGCTCTTGCCTGTTAGGCAAGTTTACTTGCTCGTTTTATTGTTGTTGTTGTTTAGCGGTTCCCAAGACCATATTTGGAATATTTACGGAACCGTAAGCACAACCCGAATACTCACGGGTCCTTGGTCCTTAGACAGTCATTGGTCAACAGCTAGTGGCCAATCGTAGGGCTTCACCCATACTAACTCACTGCTGCTCAATGTTTAAGCTTGTAGATCACTAGAGATTGATACTAGTGTAACAACCAAAACTAATATCTCGAATTGCTCTAATTACTGTTTTTGATCATATCAAGACGTTTTCATTCAATATACAGATGTAGAAAATGTTGCTGGGCGAATAATGTTTGGATTGTAACTCTCAAAACTCTAGTTGTTTTCCCTGTTGTCATAGTTGAAGTTATGTTGACAGTTTGAAGTAATCTCAATATAGTAAGATCCACGATATTATTGCAGTGGAGAAATATAAGAGAACGCGTTGACGATTCTCTGCCTTGCCACTGACTTCTGTAGAATATATCTGATACTGGTATATCGGATGAAATATTAACTCTACATTCTTGTTTTAAATTATCAATGGTATTTTATTCGTCAAGAATATATTTTTTAATGATTAAATACGACCATGATTAGCAACACCAATGTTAATCAAATATTGCCATTATAAGGTGGACCTTCTATTTATACAAACGGGATAACTTCTACATTTTTTGCAAATATTTTTTCTTATTCTTTCATTAGATTTTGTAACATAGTTACAAGTAGTACTCTGTGATACATGGTTCAGCCATGGCCGACTATAGTGTTCTATATAGTGAAAGAAGGAAATATAAATTTCTAATTACCAATAAATAATACTAGTATATTTAGGCCTTGTCACAATGCTCAGCGTCATCTATGATTCATCTGTTGTCATGATTCAGCTTATAGTTACTACGCTTCATAGTATTTACTATATGAACTTGTGAGTGATGATTGTGCGTTAGTAAAACATTGTTGGATTCTAGTAACTTTGTATGAGAAATATTGAACGATTGTTGGATTGTAGTAATGTTGTTGTGTTTTGGTGCAGATGCTCACCCGCAAAGTCAGATCACTCGCCTGGCGTGGATCGACGACGAAACCCTGACCTCTGTCGGCCAGGACTGCAACACCAAGATTTGGAACATCACGCCCATTTGAACACTAAATTATAAACACTTTTCAAGTGGTGAGTTCTCAAAAAAAATTCAGTCGCCTAAACCCAATAATGAAATTTAAATCTAATTTCTGTGTGAAAAATGTTGAGTGTCATGTACTTGATCGTGCTTTTAGAAGAAATTTCAGTCACCAAAACTTGATAAAAATTGAAATTTAAAATAAAAGTTTTAGTTTGAAATGTTGTCGAACCACACAAATGTGTATCAAGTTTCAGTAAAAAATAGAAAATTAATTAGTTGAATTGAAACAGCTAAGTAAACACACCATACTTTCCAATTCATTTCTATCCTGCCGAGGAGTAGTGCCAATGCAATTGGTTGTTACGGTGCTTACACCTTTACAGTGTGGCAATTTGTGAATACTCCCATCAGAACCAATTTCATTTAATTTTTGCTCAGCTAAAATTCAATTAATCTATGTCTGTAACTCATTAAAAATAGAGAGTTGTCAACTATTTCATTCAGTTGTTTCGGAGTTTTATCTAGCAAAGACATACCTGGTGACGACTATTGGATATGAGCAATATCTGTAAAAAGAGGTCTAGATACCCATCTTCCTTATACAGCAGCGGCCATTTTCATGCGATTTTGGCGGCGCATTATGAAATCCAATCTAATTTGAACAAATCATTCTTAACAGAATCATGTATTACAAAAAAAATATTCCGGTTCAGAAATGTCAATTCAGGTTTTCGATTCTTGAATAATGAATTTCGATTCTAAATATCAATTATGAGTACCCTGATAAATGTTCTCATTCTTGTAACATATAGATCTTAATGATCCATGGCATTGGGACAAGACAGAAAATGCGAGGTAACGCCGCCGACCAAACAAAAAGAAGTTGTGGCCTTATTGACGAATTAAATTATAAAATATTCCGCCACGGGCGCTTCCGACGTTTTTCAAATCCCCTCCACCTATGTATGTGCTCGTGCTCATAGCGATACATTTTGGACACCTTGAGAACACCTTTGAGTATATCTGTCAAGTATTGACAAGCTATACTTACTGTGACGTAGAATATTCGAAATAGCGAGTAAGTGTAATTGATATAAAGGTACTTTGAAAGTTTGCATAGTGAGATTCAGTTTAAACTTATGAATAACCAATGCTTCCTATTTAATACTGATGACCGTTTTAAATGAATCTTTTTGTAGCTCTTCGATGCAGTGCACAAATTTTATTATATCTCTTTTTCGATTGCAGGTAAAACAATGGAATCAAATTTCAATCAAAGCACAGTCTCATCGTAACGTGCAATTTTCTACAATTTTTGTAACTATCCGATGTGGGGTGATTAATAATGAACTGTTTGCTGTTTTTGGATTAAGTACTAAGAACTAAAGTGTGGCATTTTTGTATCGATTTTATTCTAGCTAAATATGTAGGGTGCAAATTTTAATTTTTCCATCGTCATGTAAGTTGAAAATTGTGTTGAGTATTGCATTGTGGGATTGATAAAACTGTGTCTTCGTTTTCCTTCAAATTATGGCTGTGTGGTTTGATAGTAAATCTCTATTTGACATGAATATTCAAAAAATTCTTTTCAAATCACTGTATTGGAAGTACATCTAAAATATACATTCACCCCAATCAATTGAAAATATTATTTCAAGATAATGCTCGTGTGGTGAAACAAATCAAAATTGATATTATGTTAATTAATTGAAACTATATTATTTATAATTTTGTGATCTCGAATTATCTAATGAATAAAATCAAATGCAAAGTGCAAATTGTTCAGGTAAAGAAATCCTGTTTGAATCGAATCATTTCTAATTAAAAAAATTCTGGTAAACCCTATATCATGGCTTATGCTAATCAAATTCAGAAGGACAATTCAATAAGTATTGAAAAAAATATTGAGTTTTAAAAAATAAAAAATGACCATACAGTATATTTTAATTAGTTTATTGAAGTGAAAATTTAATTGTTCGTTTAGTTTAAAAATATTTTACTGAATTAGAAATCTGGGTATTTGATATACCGTAAAAAAATTAATCAATTTAATGAAGATCCATCTATTATTTTTTATCCTATTAATATTATTAGCCTATATTTTGAGTAGAAATCATTAATTTATCGTCTTCCATACTTATGATTGAGCTTCTATAATCTGAAATAATATATATTAGGACTTGATGTCTATTTAGTAATCGAAATTGTGTAATAATAAACCTAAATGAAATAAAAAAAAAACTCTTGATATTCAAAATCCCCAAGTTTTCAACTGATGAGAAAATTCTACACAAAATGAAATAGATTAATTTTGCTTACTGGATTTGCATAATCAGATAATGAACTTTAATAATTATTATGAAATACAACCAATGATAACTTCAATTGGAACCGTTTGTTCCTACTCATCTAAAATAGTCATTATCTTATTTCCTTACTCTTACTTTATTCTTCTATTAAATATAGCATTTGAATGCAATTAAATGATTTCATTTAAATGTAATTCTCATTGTGTGTGAGACTAAATGGCTACAATCTAAAGTATGTCAAAGTATTTATTTTTCTTTTATCACTATATTATTATGAGAAGCATTTTATTCTAGGTTTAATTATTTAAAACTTATATGTTGTAAACATCTCTATCATCATTCATTCCTCATGAATTATCTTGCATTTATTTGAATCTATTATTTATTATTTTGCATATATTTTATTGCTTTGTTTGACATATTCAATCATTTTTATTTACTTTGAAATAACTTGATCTTACTACTACTGTACTAGTCCTTTGTTCTCATTTCTATTACTGTCTTCAATCATCAAATTTTCCTAATTTTCTGAATTTATCAACAAAGAAAAATGTTATTATTTATGAAAGAAATATAAATGGAACACCATTTAGATTAATAATTTATACACTTATTTATTATTATAACACAAGAATGTGTACCGAATATTGTATGATTTTTTTCTGCAAGATATTATAAATTTGTTCACGACTAAAAAGTTGTATATATTTATTATAAATTATTTTAATATTACAGTTGTCTTACTCTTTTCTCTCTTTTGGCTTAGATCCTTTTCTTTCTAAAGTGTTGCAAAAATATTGAAGAAGCAAATCATACTGCAGTGAAATTTATTATAAAACATACCGTATCAAATACTGTATAAAATTATTCAGCATAATGTATTAATATCGGGGCACCAAGCTATTTATTGATAAACAGAACACAATTCTCTAGAATGAGTGTTTATATTTTACAGGTGGCTATATGTCATCTTATGAATTTCGGGGAAGCGATATTTTGATTTTTCACATACTCACTCGCTCACTCACTTTTTTACTATTCACAGCTGTTTCAGCCAAGGATGAATTATCCTTTTAATGTCGTTCAGCGAGTTTTCCCAAGGATGAGATCTAGTGAAATCGAGTTTTTATATCATAAACCTACTATGTTCCAAATTTCGTGAAAATCGTTCGAGCCGTTTTCGAGATCCGTTGAACATAAATAATCAGATATAAAAATACAAATATAAGGAAATTGCTCGCTTAATATATTAGGATAATAGAAAAGGTCTGCATTGTCCATCATATTACTGAAATGAAAACAATTTTTTAATATTCATTTTGTGAATATCATCTCAGCATCATTATCAATTTATAAATACATTTATCCAAATATCTTACTCATCCAGCATATATACAAATTCAATCATGAATGAAGCTCTTTTCTTCAATAATATTTATCAGACATGAATATTTTTGAAATTTATTACACTAAAGCTGGGTTTACACCAAAGTTATTAACAAAATGTTAATAACTTAATCCTTATAGATTCTATTAGATTAAACGGAACTTGACAAACACATATGTTCATCTTATGTATAATAAGTTATGTTCAATCTAATAGAATGTATAATGATTAAGTTATTAACATTTTGTTATTGAATTTGGTGTAAACTCAGCTTTACTGAATTTTGAACCTTATTGTACGGTTGTTAATTCAGTTATATCGTTTTTCAGATCAGCGACATGTTTCATTATAATCTAGAAGACTTTCTAAAATGGAAATAGCTGATAGTAATATTAGCGCACACTAAACAAGATTAAACTCAGGATTTTAATCATTGTATAGTTATTTTTAGTAAATGCCCACTATTGCCTGTGTCTATTTACAAGTACAAAACGGTGTTCATTAAAACTGTAATTTTTCTAGTGTGCACACACATTGTCAGCTGTTTCTGTTTCACAAGAGTACTAAAAATTTATTAATGGGTCTCTGAGTAATCGCTTAAAATAAATAATCTTTCATCATTTAGGGTACACAAACAAGACAAATGTAAGCATCAATTTAATACACGTATATTTAGGATACATATTCTCCTCCAAAATGTCACTGCTATTTGAGTAAACTGTCACCATATTCCCTCATCCAGTGAAACTCATCTCTTTGTCCATCGTAAAGTACGATTTTCATTTAGATTTTCCACACATTTTCAAAATATTTTACTATTATTCAAATACGCAGCTACCACATCCCCTCCACCACTTAAACTCTTCCCCTTATCCATAGTGTTGTTATCGTAACTATTCAAAAACGTATCGGCAAATGAAGCTTCGTTATTGCTGGGTATCGACATATCCAACAAGCTATCGCCGTTAAATCTGGCTGTATCCCAAGGCCTCACGGCCAGATCGTCTTTTAAATTTGACGGCGAATTTAGTTCGCCGCTTTCACGACTGGCGGCGCTAGTGTTCATGTAGGATGGAAACAGATTCAGGTTGTAGGGGAAGAAGTTATCTAACGTTGATTTTGAACTGTTGCGGTTTTCTGATAACACATCTGTGGTTTCCAGTTGCTGTAAAGTATTATTCAACATTTCTGTTAAATTTAGTTTGCTTCTATCCGGTTGCTTGTCTTCTTTCAAAGAATCGAACATGCCTTCACTGACGAAACCCCTCCTGAGCGCTTTAGGTCCACTGATAATGTTGGAGGCATTGACGAATGACACTTGGTCGCCTAAGTCAAATACGCGTTTGGCATCCAAGTTCAAGTGGTTTAAAAAGTCCAAACCATTGTGCATGTTGTTGATGTTAGCGTTGGCTTTCAGTTTCACGTCCTTCTCTGCGTTGTAGGGGTACAGAGTTTGATTGCGGGTTGTTATGTACTGAATTTGAGCGTTGGCCAGTTCATTTTCGGTGCGCAGAAGTTTCTTTTTCAGCTGTGTGTTTTTCAACTTAAGCTCGAATACCTGAAACAAAATTGGAGTAGTTTAGTAACACTTTCCACTTTTAAATCTAGCTCAACGTTTTCTCTTACTAATTCTATAGATAGTTGAGTGAGGAGAATAGGCCTGGCTATTAAAGAATGGCCCATCGGTCCACATGCATCTGCAATTTGAAACATATTCTTGTGACTGAACTATCTACATTCTATAGCAGCCAAGTTTCCTTAATTGAAAACAGGTGGAATTGAGTACGTATTCCACTGAGTGAGACGCCTGTCTCTGGTGTCCGTGTGTAAGCAGCAATTCGGTTCAAAGCCCTGCTGTGATTTTCGGACACCAGTGGTGTGCCACGTCTTCCGTCCGTCCGTTTGTTATACAGGGTGTTTACCAACTCCCTACCAATACTGTAGGGCATTGTTCCTGGGTAACAAACTTATCTAAATATATTTAAATTGTCCGGAAATCTTCAGTTACTCAGCGTCCATTTTGCTTTTTTCACTAATTTTTTTCTAAATAATAATTGTTAAACATACGAAATTGAAACTTTGCATAATCATTTATAACAACTAGACAAAGCTACGAAAATATTATAATTTTTCAAATTTATAAAACAAAATGGCGGCCATTTAAAATTGTGTTTCTTAAATAACTCAGAAAGCGTTGGTTTTACAAGAAATCTACATGAATAACTTTTTTTAGTAAATTTAATTACCTATCGATTGGTACCTGATTTTTTAAGATTGGGCCAAGATTGACTTCCAAACTATTTTTTCAAGATTTGACATCCAAACTTTATCCTGATAATTCTTTACATTTCATTAACCGTATCCTTCATCAAACTTCTAGTTTCATTTTTGCAATCATATGTGGCATCATAATAATATTGCCTTTCACTGTTTTAGGCGAATAAGGTTCGATTTAGCCTTGGGTTTTCTTCAATATTTCAAGGTCGAATTGAGATTACCTTTTTGTCGATATCGTTGATGGCCTCCTCGTCGGCGAGCACCTTATTGAGGGCGGCGTCCGCCCTTAAGGCCGAGTCCCTTGAGTAGGCGATCTGCATCAACTCCTCAGCAGTCAACTTTTCGTATTCAGTTTGCGATTTCTCCGCTAGGTTTCGCTTTGCTACACAATACGATTCAATTTAATTTTTATTCACAATATAGTATACTTATTATTTATAATACTATAGAATAGTAAATTACACAACATGTTTATATAACCCCTAATAATATTCGATGAATGATATACCCCTAATGATATACAATTTTTTTCTCATAATTGAATTGTTTATTGTTTACAATTTAAAAAAATATGGATCATCCGATCATGTTAAGCAGGTGAGTTACAGGAACAAGAGCTCTGTCGCCTGTGCTCAAAATGCCGAGGTGACAAGTAGACGGGGTGACACCCTGTCGCGTACCCGGTATGGTATACATTATTTACAAATGACATTAAATAACACTACAGCCGTAGTAACAGTACCTATATATTGAGTATATGGTTTAATAAAGGGAACATGTTGAAAGAATCTCCAATGAGACATTTGGATATTTTATATTGTAGATGTTTCAGTCTCGTGAAAAATGTCAGCTAGAGTAGAGAACCTAAGGTTGGCTTCCCTTCCGGCTAGTGCATTGATTTTTTAACACAAATTACAATGTTTGTCAGGTTTTAAATATAGGTATTGCCAGGCAAATACAGGTCGTACATAACCTATTGCAAAAGACAGAGAGCGCAAACGCACTACTCTATAAGGCCGCTGCTATATGAACCCTATCTTGTGATTGAACCATCTTTATCTGCAGTTCCATTTTCTGTATTTTGTTAGTAACACAAATATATGATTTTTGGCATTTATTATTGAAAAGTATGTATCTTACAAGCCACAGTTGGTATTTCATTCCATTTATTCATAGACAATAGATACAATGCAGGTAAAAACAACAGTCATTCGCCCAAAACTGCTTTAAACCTTAATTTGGAATACACAGTCTAGAGGTTATGTAAATGATAAAATAAATGATATTAAATGATAGTTGGGCCAGTAAAATTCACATTTATCAATCAAATTGAGTAAAATTGGCCAGGTTTCTAATTGGGAATAAACGTTATCATTTCATAAACTAGGAAGTACATTGTTCACTCAACATCTTGGGGATTGAGAAAAATCAAAGGTAGCAAAATCAAACTCTAAACTGAATGCTTAGTATATAAAGACCAAGCTGATTTGCGGAACCTACAATTTTGACTGTACTCGATTTGTGATGTAAGGCTTCTTAAAACAAATAGAAAACGTTTTCTATTTTAAGATTCACTTCTAACAGTTAGCATTGGTTGAATGGAAAGCAACGGAAATCAACAATGGAAATCAACGTTATTGATAGAGTAATGCTGACAGTTTAAGTGCACACGCGCTGTAATCTTGTATGGAATGCCATTCCAAACATTTTTAAACTTTTTTTGTTGAAATGTATGCTTTTGTTTTTATAATGCAATAAGTAAACTACCTTACTGTTTTTATTTTTCTTTGTTGTAATGTTTTTTGGGAAATTATTTTCATTTTCAATTTATTTTTTGTTTTGGGTGGAATTTGATCACTAAAGATATTTTATTTTCTAAGGCAAATAATGATTTTGTAACCTATGGCTCCTTCCTCGGCCGCCTTTGTCTCCTCAGCTATGCTGGACAGCTCCGACATCACAGACTGCAGTTTTTTCTGTTTCTCCTGAACGAGCAGCACCGATTTCGAGTCCTGCACAAAAAACAATCAAAATTATAGTTTATTTACAAACAAATTGTTCATAAGACTCAAGGCAGACCTTCAAGGCTGCTCAAGGCAGCATTCCTACATCTGTAGCACTTTCAGAATGCTCTAGAAATAATATACCTGCACCCTAGGAGCTAAACTTCAACTATTGCATTAACATTTCAATAAAATATCATTTAGTTGTATTCGTAAGTTTCGACATATTAATTATTTATATTAATTTTCAACATTTATAGTATTTTTTTTTTTAATTAAAATTTGTTTCTTGTTTTGTTTTAAACTGTGGATCTTTAAAAATGTGACACATAGTACATAACTTTCAACTCTTCTCTTTATTCATAAAATTACAATAAATGGAAACGTTTGTACTATGTATTATTGATCCACTCATCATGAACTATACTTGAAATACTTTTAAAAACGTGTTAATAAATAAAAGTGGTTAATAAATAAAAGTGGAGAACCGTCAAAATTGATCTAGAAATATTCATAAATCCAGAAGCTATACTTTTAATAATTATGCCCTACAGTGATATTCCAAAAAATTATCTCTTAGTTCGAGTTTGGTATCCAAGCATAAAAAGAAGGGATGGAAAGATAAATCTATGATGAAAATGGTAGATTATGAAAAGTGAATATATCGATATTTATGAATTTATCGACATTCGACTAAAGCTGAAAGAACCGATTATTTATGTGTTTCTATGTATGCAGATACGAAAAATGATGGTGGACGCACATGTGTGCTGGTATTACAGAGTCTTCGTTTTTTTCTAATGAGAGTAATTTGAAGGATGTGGTTTTATTATTTTATTTATAAAAGCTCTTAAATTTTATCAATTGCTCTGCTTATTACAACTCAGGTAGCATTGTGTTTGTTTTTGTTCAATTAATGTTAGCCTAATACATTTTGATGAAATATGGTAATAAATTTTAGTTTTTAGAAAAAGTGAAGACAAAATAACTAATCAGTATTAATACATTAGTTACAGCCAATTGGGCTAAAGTGCAATCGGTTAGCGACAACTGTTATCTTAGCTATTTTTTAAGATATCGACTTAATTATTTATCTAAATGAAAGAGGAAAAAAATAAAGCGCGCTAGCCTATTTTGATACAATTCAATTTAATGTTTATATTAGAAACTGCTGCTTTCAATAATAATTCCTTTCATTTCTGTTTCTGATTATCTAAATTATTTGAAAACCGTGTTTCGAGTAAAAAAATTTTAAATCTGTAAAATCAAAAACTAAGTTAAAAATGAACTAACAAGTCATTGTGTGCGTGCAGTTGCCGCAGTATATCAACTGAAAAACTATTCATTCTCTTGAAAAAGTGCATAATTTTTAAAATGCAAGATATACCTATATGAAGTTAGAATTTGCTTATTTACAACCACGTACCATTACCATTTGTGTAGCGACTGTAGGCGATAACGACCATAGCTTTAATAGCACTATTAACACAATCAATTTCTTGAAACTATTTTCTAAAATTATTGAAGTCACCATTGTTTAACATTTATTCAATTTACCATTATAAGTCTTAATTAAAAAATTCTATGTATTATGATCTCAATAGCCATGTTTGTAGTAACATCTGATAGGCCTACGGTATTTGAAGTGCAGTATTCTTTAAATTTAAAACCTCATATGTTAAGAGATGAAGAGATGAATAAATTTAATTGTGAAAATTTTTACAGTTGTTTATAAATTCATATTATTACTTTCCTTGCCCTATCACCATAGGTAAGGAAAGTTTTGCTTTCCGAAAAAATTAAGGTACTTCAATTTCCAAATTTCTATACTTTTCAAGGCCCCTGAGTCCTAAAAAGTGGTTTTTTGGTATTGGTCTGTATGTGTGTGTGTATGAGTGTATGTGTGTCTGTGTACACGATATCTCCTCTCCCAATTAACAGAATGACTTGAAATTTGGAACTTGAGGTCCTTACACTATGAGGATCCGACACGAACAATTTCGATCGAATGGAATTCAAGATGGCGGCTAAAATGTTCTCAAAAACAGGGTTTTTCGCGATTTTCTCGAAAACGGCTCCAACGATTTTGATCAAATTTATACCTAAAATATTAATTGGAAAGCTCTATCAACTGCCAAAAGTCCCATATCTGTAAAAATTCCAGGAGCTCCGCCCCATCTATGCAAAGTTTGATTTTAGATTCTTAATTATCAGGCTTCAGATACAATTTAAACAAAAACATTCAAGTGGAAAAGATTGAGCATGAAAATCTCTACAATTAATGTTCAGTTGCATTTTCACCTAAAATTGAAAATAAGCTCAAAATTCGAGAAAATGTTATTATTCAATTGCAATCTGTTGGCAACTGTTGATTCTATTTAATCATTCACTATGAAGAAATAGCAGACCTCGTGTTTCTCCAGCGTTATTGTCCTGTCACCAGCTGGCTCAGATCTTTGAATAGTAGACTTGAGATGCGCGGGAACACTAGCGTCAGTTGATCAACGGCAAGGAAAGTTATGTGAGTGCGCCACACCAGATTTTTTTATTTGATAATTTCATAATGGAGTTTTGTAGTAGAGCAAAGAAAAGTTATTTGTGATTAGATTATTGTCATATATTTATTGATATTATTAATATTGGATAAATTGACCTAAAGTTGTCAAAAGCACTTTCAATAATCTAATTTTAAAATATCTACTGTGGCTCAATTGAACTTAACATTTCTTGAAGTATTCAACTGTGATTAGGTGCTGATTAAAGACGTCTTTACTCCTCTGATTGGTTCTTGACGCATTGCATTTAACTGATATTTAATCACGGTCAACATTATTTGCATTCAAAAGTATTTACCGTACTATATCTATTGTGAAGAGAGTTTAATTATCGATTATTTTTTATAAATGAAACATATTAATTAGTGGCATAAGAGATGTCAGTTAAAGGATAGAAATGAGGCAGTTGGGCTGGTATGGACGTGTACAGCGAATGGTGGATGGTTGCAAAACAAAACAGTAGTATGTTAATGTGAGAGTGCAAGGAGGGAGAGCAGTGGGACGTCCAAGGTATTCGTATGAGGATCGGATGTAGGAGATAGAACGGAGAAGAGGAAAGACTAAGATAATGGCGATGAATAGGGAATCATGGAGGAAATGAACTGAGGCTACCCCAACGCTTTTTATTTTTATTTAAATTTGGATAATATTTTTCAATATAATTGTTAAGATTATTATAAGAGTGAGAAAAAGTGGCAACTGAAATTTTTAAGTGGTCCAATAAGCGAGTTATGGGTTGTTGAAGTGCTAAACTCCGTTTTCTTTCCAGATCATAAACGGTCTCAAATTTTCCATTGGAGTATTTCTTAATACAGTCAGTATATCATTGGCTTTATTCTAATATGTGTTTTTTCGCGATTAATGCCAAAATAAACAAGTTATCGAATTAACAGAAAATGTTACTTTTTTATTCATGGATGATAAGGGGAATAAAATGTTTTAGTTTGGAATGAAACATTTTTTGAATTTTAAAGAGAAGTTCCAATAATATATAGTCGAACCCGTTTCTGATCTGGAAAGAAAACGGAATCTAGAAAGTTAGCACTTCAGCGTTAGCACTCGCTTATTAGACCACTTGAAAATTCCAGTTGCCACTTTTTCTCACTCTTATAATGATCTTAACAATTATATTGAAAAATATTATCCAAATTTAAATAAAAATAAAAAGAGTGTACCGAACAGCCTTAAGGCACACTGGCAAGAGTCAAAGAAGAAGAAGCATATTAAGATAACATTCTCAATTATCCAATAATCCAATCATACAATAATTATTATTTAAAATTTGCAATTTAATAATTCTTCATTGTCTTATACATTATCAACCAAGAATATCATCTCTAGGTTATACAAAATTTGCAAGTTTTGTTGAAAATTTGTAATTTCGTTATACAAAATTACGAGCCATCGGTCGACGACTGCATCGCAACCATGCCCACCATATACTATTTAATAACAAACAACCACGAAACAGCCACAGTATACATCTATTCTGTGACACAGCCACCAAACGATAGCCCAAAACAAATAATATGCAAAATATAGCCCACAATATATGTTATTGATCTGCAGCGACACAACAACAAAGGAAATAGTCCCATATGAGTCTCGGACTTGAAATTTCTTTTCCAAGTAGGCTACTAAAAGAATGTTGGGAAGTAAAAAAAAGATTAGTAGAAATTATAAATAAAATTATATTCAAGAAAATCTGTTTTACCAAGTAAACGTGAGCGATTTTACTGATAATCTCATAAAAGTCCTGTTAAAAAATTCAAACCAATGGAATCTTGCTGGCGGTGGCGGGAAAAATTAATTGCAATGGCCAAACTGTCTTTATACAGTAACCAGAATATTCTAAAAAAATCAAACTAGCAATAATTAAGAGTAAGGAATTAATATAAGCATATAGTGAGATTCACTTCCAACTGAAAACATTATGAATAACACCAACGCTTCCCATTCAACGAGTACTGACAGTTCCAAGTGAATCTCACTATGGCAAAATAATTTTATCAAACTGATTTGAATGCGAATAATATTTGCTCTGCTTAATCTCTCCAGGACCTCATTTATAATTGACTAGCCGTGAGGCTCGCTTCGCTCGCCATATCCGTCTAGTCAGGGGGCTCCGCCCCCTGGACCCCCGACTGAATCATCCAAAAATGAGATCAGCGGGCTCGCTTCGCTTGTCTGCATTTTTCATTTGAGCATGCTTCATTCCATCAGAAATTCAAAGTACTGAGAAAACGCAGAAAAGCTGAGAAAAACGTTGGAAAAACGCTGATTTTGGGAAATCTGATCTTTGATGAAATATTAAAGTCACCTCATCACAATTTTTAGACCCTAGCTAAACCTCTGTACCAAATTTGAACATTTTCTATCCATTACTTGATGAAAGAACTGAGAAAACGCAAAAAACCATTTATATTGATTGGGCATATCTTTGGCGTTATTTCTAATTCCTTCTAACATAACATTATAATTATTACACCCCAGTTGAGCTTCTGTAGTAAATTTGAACATTTTCTGTTCATTTGTTCTCGGTAAAGCTAAGAAAGCGCAAAAACCGCTGGAAAAACGCGGATTTTGGGCGTATCTTTGGCGTTATTTCAAATTCCTTCTAACACAACATTATTGACAGAGCGAAGTGAGGTCTAAGATTCAAGTCGAAGGTTTGGCATTTCTATTAATGTTTAAATGTTATGACGTATATACAAGGTTTTTGGAAATTTTGCATTTCAAGGATAATATAAAATAAAAAGGAGCCTCCTTCATACACCAATATTAGAGTAAAAAATCTGGTGTGGCGCACTCACACAACTTTTCTTGTCGTTATGAAAATTTATCACTTCACGCTAGTGTTCACGCGCATCTCAAGTCTACTATTTAAAGATCCAAGCCAGCTGGTGACAGGACAATAATGCTGGAGACACACGAAGTCTGCTATATGTTTATAGTGAATGATTCAATAGAATCAACAGTTGCCAACAGTTTGTAATTGAAATAACATTTTATCGAATTTCAAGCTTATTTTCAATTTTAGGTGAAAATGTTACGTAACATTAATTGTAGAGATTTTCATTCTTAATCTTTTCCATTTGGAAATTTTTGTTTAAATTGTATCAGAAGCCTGATAGTTAAGAATCTAAAATCAAACTTTGCATAGATTGGGCGGAGCTCCTGGAATTTTTACAGATATAAGACTTTTGGCAGTTGATAGAGCTTATCGATTACTATTCTAGGTATAAATTTGATCAAAATCGTTGGAGCCGTTTTCGAGAAAATCGCGAAAACCCCTGTTTTTGACAACATTTTCGCCATTTTATCCGCCATCTTGAATTGCATTAGATCGAAATTGTTCGTGTCGGATCCTTATATTGTAAGGACTTGTAGTTCCAAATTTCAAGTCATTCCGTTAATTGGGAGATGAGATAATACATAGATGCACATACACACATCCAGACCAATACCCAAAACCCACTTTTTTGGACTCAGGGGACCTTGATACGTATAGAAATTTAGAAATTGGGGTACTTTAATTTTTTACTTTCCTTGCCCCATTATCATAGGTAAGGAAAGTATTGCTTTCCGAAAAAATTAAGGTACCTCAATTTCTAAATTTCTATACGTTTCAAGGTCCCCTGAGTCCAAAAAAGTGGTTTTCGGGTATTGGTCTGTATGTGTGTGTGTGTGTGTGTGTGTGTGTGTGTGTGTGTGTGTGTGTGTGTGTGTGTGTGTGTGTGTGTGTGTGTGTGTATGAGTGTATGTGCGTCTGTGTATACAATATCTCATCTCCCAGTTAACGGAATGACTTGAAATTTGGAACGTATAGTCCTTACACTATAAGGATCCGACACGAACAATTTCGATCAAATGCAATCCAAGATGGCGGCTAAAATGGCAAAAATGTTGTCAAAAACAGGGTTTTTCGCGATTTTCTCGAAAACGGCTCCAACGATTTTGATCAAATTCATACCTGAAATAGTCATTGATAAGCTCTATCAACTGCAACAAGTCCTATATCTGTAACAATTTCAGGAGCTCCACCCCATCTATGCAAAGTTTGATTTTAGATTCCCAATTATCAGGCTTCAGATACAATTGAGGAGCTGGGTGCAAAAACGACCTCAGGCGGCTGAGGTCGTTTTTGCATCAAACGGTTCAAATCATTCTCCATCATTTCAAGCACATGCCATCAAAATCTCATCGCTGTATCTTGAAAACTGACCAAGTTATACAGAATTTTCTGTCAGCATGCTGGCAGACTCTCCATATAATCAGTGCTGAACGTCAAGTCGTTGACTCTGATGGCATCGCAGCACTGCACCTACGGTTTGCTAGGTTATGCTCCAGGTTATTATGAGTATCAATCTTAATAGTTGAATAGTTCATTATTCTAAACAATAGATCAATAAAAGTATTGAATATATTTGAGAGACATAACTTTCTGCCTTGAAACTGTTGATGGATGCAAAAAAGACCTCAGTGGACTTATTTTCTATGATAAATATAAAAGTAATAAAAAACTATTTATTCATCATTTCAGTAGCAAAATAAAGAGAAAATATTGAATTTTCATTGATATAAACACTTCTAGAGATTGGGTGTGATAATATTGAGAAAAAGTATGAGAAAATCTTTACATGCAATTTTCTCAAAACTAAGTTTTGTGACAGGTCTTTTTTGCACCAAACTCCTCAATTCAAACTAAAAAATTCAAGTGTGTGTGTGTGTATGAGTGTATGTGCGTCCGTGTACACGATATCTCATCTCCCAATTAACAGAATGACTTGAAATTTGGAACTTAAGGTCCTTACACTATAAGGATCCGACACGAACATTTTCGATCAAATGCAATTCAAGATGGCGGCTAAAATAGCGAAAATGTTGTCAAAAACAGGGTTTTCCGCGATTTTCTCGAAATCGGCTCCAACGATTTTGATCAAATTCATACCTAGAAAAGTAATTGATAAGCTCTATCAACTGCCACAAGTCTCATATCTGTAAAACTTTCAGGAGCACTGCACCATCTATGCAAAGTTTGATTTTAGATTCCCAATTATCAGGCTTCATATACAATTTGAACAAAAATTTTGAAGTGGAAAACATTGAGAATAAAGATCTCTACAATAATGGTCAGTAACATTTTCACCCAAAATTGAAAACAAGCTCGAAATTCGAGAAAATAAGATTATTCAATTGCAAACTGTTGGCAACACTGTTGATTCTATCGAATCATTCACTATGAAGAGATAGCAGACTTCATGTGTCTGCAGCGCTATTGTCCTGTCACCAGCTGACTCAGATCTTAGAAAAGTACCGTAGACGAGATGCGCGGGAACACTAGCGTCAGTTGATAAATTTTCTTAATGGCAAGGAATTTGCACCACACCAGATTTTTTCGGAAAGCGATACTTTCCTTACCTATGGTAATAGGGCAAGGGAAGTAAAATCAGACTATAGAATTATTCATCATAAATCAGCTGACGAGTGATTACACAGATGTGTGGAGAAGCCAGTCTATTGCTGTATTTCCATAAGGTCTATGGTTTCAATCAGTTACTTGTGGATGAGAATACTGCGTGAGGTCTACTGTTCACAGAACTACTAGTTACACCCCAGCTGAGCTTCTGTAGTAAATTTGAACATTTTCTGTTCATTTGTTCTCGATAAAGCTGAGAAAGCGCAAAAAACCGCTGGAAAAACGCAGATTTTGGGCGTATCTTTAGCGTTATTTGAAATTCCTTCTAACACAACATTATTACACCCTAGCTGAGCTTCTGCTGTACTATAGATTTGAACTTTTTCTGTTCATTTGTTCTCGATAAAGCTGAGAAAACGCTAAACAACGCTGGAAAAACGCTGATTTTTGGCGTATCTTTGGAAATTTTTCGAAATCCGTTCTTTGAGCGCCTTCTAAAGGGTCAACTGAGCATACCTACCAAATTTGAACGTTTTTGGTCTGGTAGATTTTTAGTTCTGCAAGTGAGAGAGTCAGTGAGTTAGTGCCATTTCGCTTTTATATAATATATATAGATTCGCTTTTATATAATTTATATTATAGATTCTTGGGAACTTTCTTAGTAGGAACCAATTAGAATCGTCTAGCAGCTGGATGCCAGGCAACCATACCTTACTTGTGGCTATAAACGTTCTATAGAATAATAGTTTATAAATCAAGTTGTCCACCAGTTCCACAAGTATTGAAGTATTTTATTGCAAGAATTGGAACCGAGTAATAATTTAAAGCAATATACATGGTAAAGCTGATCTAATAATTATTAATAGTTGAGGGAATTATGATAAGTTTGTTACCGCATTTTTCCCTAATTTATCACATAGAGAAACTATTTTTCCCAACTGAGGCAGGATATACTTATGGTAGACTTCTTATCATATCAGTGTGTTGTATCTGTTTTCCTATTGAATTTCCTGACGGAGATTTAAATATTTACTATATTTGACTTGTAAGTCCCAGTAAAAAATATTACTCTCAATACAGAGGTAGAACTAGATTTTGTTTCACCGCTATTGAATTTATATTATTATACTGTTGACCAATTTTTGAGTGGTGGAAGGGAGGGGAGAGGAGTCTCCAACTCACTCCACATAGTACAACTTGAATATCGATTCTCAAAACTAAGTTTTGTGACAGGTCTTTTTTGCACCAAACTCCTCAATTCAAACTAAAAAATTCAAGTGTGTGTGTGTGTATGAGTGTATGTGCGTCCGTGTACACGATATCTCATCTCCCAATTAACAGAATGACTTGAAATTTGGAACTTAAGGTCCTTACACTATAAGGATCCGACACGAACATTTTCGATCAAATGCAATTCAAGATGGCGGCTAAAATAGCGAAAATGTTGTCAAAAACAGGGTTTTCCGCGATTTTCTCGAAATCGGCTCCAACGATTTTGATCAAATTCATACCTAGAAAAGTAATTGATAAGCTCTATCAACTGCCACAAGTCTCATATCTGTAAAACTTTCAGGAGCACTGCACCATCTATGCAAAGTTTGATTTTAGATTCCCAATTATCAGGCTTCATATACAATTTGAACAAAAATTTTGAAGTGGAAAACATTGAGAATAAAGATCTCTACAATAATGGTCAGTAACATTTTCACCCAAAATTGAAAACAAGCTCGAAATTCGAGAAAATAAGATTATTCAATTGCAAACTGTTGGCAACACTGTTGATTCTATCGAATCATTCACTATGAAGAGATAGCAGACTTCATGTGTCTGCAGCGCTATTGTCCTGTCACCAGCTGACTCAGATCTTAGAAAAGTACCGTAGACGAGATGCGCGGGAACACTAGCGTCATCAGTTGATAAATTTTCTTAATGGCAAGGAATTTGCACCACACCAGATTTTTTCGGAAAGCGATACTTTCCTTACCTATGGTAATAGGGCAAGGGAAGTAAAATCAGACTATAGAATTATTCATCATAAATCAGCTGACGAGTGATTACACAGATGTGTGGAGAAGCCAGTCTATTGCTGTATTTCCATAAGGTCTATGGTTTCAATCAGTTACTTGTGGATGAGAATACTGCGTGAGGTCTACTGTTCACAGAACTACTAGTTACACCCCAGCTGAGCTTCTGTAGTAAATTTGAACATTTTCTGTTCATTTGTTCTCGATAAAGCTGAGAAAACGCTAAACAACGCTGGAAAAACGCAGATTTTGGGCGTATCTTTAGCGTTATTTGAAATTCCTTCTAACACAACATTATTACACCCTAGCTGAGCTTCTGCTGTACTATAGATTTGAACTTTTTCTGTTCATTTGTTCTCGATAAAGCTGAGAAAGCGCAAAAAACCGCTGGAAAAACGCAGATTTTGGGCGTATCTTTAGCGTTATTTGAAATTCCTTCTAACACAACATTATTACACCCTAGCTGAGCTTCTGCTGTACTATAGATTTGAACTTTTTCTGTTCATTTGTTCTCGATAAAGCTGAGAAAACGCTAAACAACGCTGGAAAAACGCTGATTTTTGGCGTATCTTTGGAAATTTTTCGAAATCCGTTCTTTGAGCGCCTTCTAAAGGGTCAACTGAGCATACCTACCAAATTTGAACGTTTTTGGTCTGGTAGATTTTTAGTTCTGCAAGTGAGAGAGTCAGTGAGTTAGTGCCATTTCGCTTTTATATAATATATATAGATTCGCTTTTATATAATTTATATTATAGATTCTTGGGAACTTTCTTAGTAGGAACCAATTAGAATCGTCTAGCAGCTGGATGCTAGGCAACCATACCTTACTTGTGGCTATAAACGTTCTATAGAATAATAGTTTATAAATCAAGTTGTCCACCAGTTCCACAAGTATTGAAGTATTTTATTGCAAGAATTGGAACCGAGTAATAATTTAAAGCAATATACATGGTAAAGCTGATCTAATAATTATTAATAGTTGAGGGAATTATGATAAGTTTGTTACCGCATTTTTCCCTAATTTATCACATAGAGAAACTATTTTTCCCAACTGAGGCAGGATATACTTATGGTAGACTTCTTATCATATCAGTGTGTTGTATCTGTTTTCCTATTGAATTTCCTGACGGAGATTTAAATATTTACTATATTTGACTTGTAAGTCCCAGTAAAAAATATTACTCTCAATACAGAGGTAGAACTAGATTTTGTTTCACCGCTATTGAATTTATATTATTATACTGTTGACCAATTTTTGAGTGGTGGAAGGGAGGGGAGAGGAGTCTCCAACTCACTCCACATAGTACAACTTGAATATCGATTCTCACATGATACAGGATATTCCATTCAAAATATTGTCAAAAACCTAAATTACCAGTACAAGTGGATATCGTCATGAAGTGATTTGTAGTTTATTATTCAATGCTACTATTTGAAATTCCTTCTAACACAACATTATTACACCCTAGCTGAGCTTCTGCTGTACTATAGATTTGAACTTTTTCTGTTCATTTGTTCTCGATAAAGCTGAGAAAACGCTAAACAACGCTGGAAAAACGCTGATTTTTGGCGTATCTTTGGAAATTTTTCGAAATCCGTTCTTTGAGCGCCTTCTAAAGGGTCAACTGAGCATACCTACCAAATTTGAACGTTTTTGGTCTGGTAGATTTTTAGTTCTGCAAGTGAGAGAGTCAGTGAGTTAGTGCCATTTCGCTTTTATATAATATATATAGATTCGCTTTTATATAATTTATATTATAGATTCTTGGGAACTTTCTTAGTAGGAACCAATTAGAATCGTCTAGCAGCTGGATGCCAGGCAACCATACCTTACTTGTGGCTATAAACGTTCTATAGAATAATAGTTTATAAATCAAGTTGTCCACCAGTTCCACAAGTATTGAAGTATTTTATTGCAAGAATTGGAACCGAGTAATAATTTAAAGCAATATACATGGTAAAGCTGATCTAATAATTATTAATAGTTGAGGGAATTATGATAAGTTTGTTACCGCATTTTTCCCTAATTTATCACATAGAGAAACTATTTTTCCCAACTGAGGCAGGATATACTTATGGTAGACTTCTTATCATATCAGTGTGTTGTATCTGTTTTCCTATTGAATTTCCTGACGGAGATTTAAATATTTACTATATTTGACTTGTAAGTCCCAGTAAAAAATATTACTCTCAATACAGAGGTAGAACTAGATTTTGTTTCACCGCTATTGAATTTATATTATTATACTGTTGACCAATTTTTGAGTGGTGGAAGGGAGGGGAGAGGAGTCTCCAACTCACTCCACATAGTACAACTTGAATATCGATTCTCACATGATACAGGATATTCCATTCAAAATATTGTCAAAAACCTAAATTACCAGTACAAGTGGATATCGTCATGAAGTGATTTGTAGTTTATTATTCAATGCTACTATTGGAAATTGTAAACAATCCTTTGAATGTCCATATCAAGGAAAATGATCCCATCTAATCTAAGGTAACGATAAAATACTATTATTTTTAGGATTGAGTACATTTTTCGATAAAATATAACAGATTGGTTAAAAATGAAGATATTATTATTTGGAATAGAAACTTACTTCAACTGCTCTATTTGTACACGTACGCAGATGCTAGGGTTTTAGAGTTAAGGTGAAATACTAAGGTGAGGTGAGGATAAAAATACTATCATTTTACAGGATTGAGTACATTTTTCGATAAAATATAACAGATTGGTTAAAAATGAAGATATTATTATTTGGAATAGAAACTTACTTCAACTGCTCTATTTGTACACGTACGCAGATGCTAGGGTTTTAGAGTTAAGGTGAAATACTAAGGTGAGGTAAGGATAAAAATACTATCATTTTACAGGATTGAGTACATTTTTCGATAAAATATAACAGATTGGTTAAAAATGAAGATATTATTATTTGGAATAGAAACTTACTTCAACTGCTCTATTTGTACACGTACGCAGATGCTAGGGTTTTAGAGTTAAGGTGAAATACTAAGGTGAGGTAAGGATAAAAATACTATCATTTTACAGGATTGAGTACATTTTTCGATAAAATAAACAGATTGGTTAAAAATGAAGATATTATTATTTGGAATAGAAACTTACTTCAACTGCTCTATTTGTACACGTACGCAGATGCTAGGGTTTTAGAGTTAAGGTGAAATACTAAGGTGAGGTAAGGATAAAAATACTATCATTTTACAGGATTGAGTACATTTTTCGATAAAATATAACAGATTGGTTAAAAATGAAGATATTATTATTTGGAATAGAAACTTACTTCAACTGCTCTATTTGTACACGTACGCAGATGCTAGGGTTTTAGAGTTAAGGTGAAATACTAAGGTGAGGTAAGGATAAAAATACTATCATTTTACAGGATTGAGTACATTTTTCGATAAAATATAACAGATTGGTTAAAAATGAAGATATTATTATTTGGAATAGAAACTTACTTCAACTGCTCTATTTGTACACGTACGCAGATGCTAGGGTTTTAGAGTTAAGGTGAAATACTAAGGTGAGGTGAGGATAAAAATACTATCATTTTACAGGATTGAGTACATTTTTCGATAAAAATAACAGATTGGTTAAAAATGAAGATATTATTATTTGGAATAGAAACTTACTTCAACTGCTCTATTTGTACACGTACGCAGATGCTAGGGTTTTAGAGTTAAGGTGAAATACTAAGGTGAGGTAAGGATAAAAATACTATCATTTTACAGGATTGAGTACATTTTTCGATAAAATATAACAGATTGGTTAAAAATGAAGATATTATTATTTGGAATAGAAACTTACTTCAACTGCTCTATTTGTACACGTACGCAGATGCTAGGGTTTTAGAGTTAAGGTAAAATACTAAGGTGAGGTGAGGATAAAAATACTATTATTTTACAGGATTGAGTACATTTTTCGATAAAATATAACAGATGGTTAAAAATAGAGATATAGCCTACTATTATTTGCAATAGAAACTTACTTCATCTGTTCTATTTGTACCGGTACTCGCAGATGCTAGAGCTATTATATTTATATATAAAATATCCACTGTTTCTAGAACATTTTTCCTTGTATGCTTTGTTTTATGATACTTTGAAGATTCTAATTAATATTTTATAACATTCCATAATTTTGCTGAACGGTATTTAAAAAATGTGTCATAATAACCACATTATTGAATTCACAAAGAAATAGTAATTACCTGTTAATAATATTGTTGAATCACTACCGTGATGATAACCTATATCTGACATTGTTTTAATGTTTTTGGCTGAATTCCAGGATAATAATATTGGGCGTGTCAGCATTTTTTGTGACAGGCATTTTTGCAGACGAATGTAATCGTTATGAAACATGCCATCAATGCATTCGCCAACCTCTATGTAGTTGGTGTTCCCAGAAGGTAAGCATTTCAATAAAGTATTCCATTTTTTCGAAATAAAAATCGGAAAGTATTCCATCACACAGGTCTACAAGAAATAGGAGATCGGGAGATCCTGTATAATATAGCCTATTTGTTTCCTTATTAATATTGTAAGTCATCATGACACATTGTTGTAGAAAGTCATACTACCAGTTCAATGTAATTCGAGTGCTGTATGTATTGAACGTATTGCAGTTTTGTAAAATTAGGAAAAATTTAATCAGAAAACAATCAGTTACAAAATGAGAATAATATACGCAAATTTTGAATTTATCGTAATGACATAATTGAAGGTTGAGAAATAATTACCTATTTATGTTATTTTTTCTTACATAGCTAATAAAATAGTTGTTGTAGATTAAGGTGAAATACTAAGGTGAGGTAAGGATAAAAATACTATCATTTTACAGGATTGAGTACATTTTTCGATAAAATATAACAGATTGGTTAAAAATGAAGATATTGTCATTTGGAATAGAAACTTACTTCAACTGCTCTATTTGTACCCGTACGCAGATGCTATATAGGGTTTTAGAGTTAAGGTAAAATACTAAGGTGAGGTGAGGATAAAAATACTATTATTTTACAGGATTGAGTACATTTCTCGATAAAATATAACAGATGGTTAAAAATAGAGATATAGCCTACTATTATTTGCAATAGAAACTTACTTCATCTGTTCTATTTGTACCGGTACTCGCAGATGCTAGAGCTATTATATTTATATATAAAATATCCACTGTTTCTAGAACATTTTCCTTGTATGCTTTGTTTTATGATACTTTGAAGATTCTAATTAATATTTTATAACATTCCATAATTTTGCTGAACGGTATTTAAAAAATGTGTCATAATAACCACATTATTGAATTCACAAAGAAATAGTAATTACCTGTTAATAATATTGTTGAATCACTACCGTGATGATAACCTATATCTGACATTGTTTTAATGTTTTTGGCTGAATTCCAGGATAATAATATTGGGCGTGTCAGCATTTTTTGTGACAGGCATTTTTGCAGACGAATGTAATCGTTATGAAACATGCCATCAATGCATTCGCCAACCTCTATGTAGTTGGTGTTCCCAGAAGGTAAGCATTTCAATAAAGTATTCGATTTATTCGAAATAAAAATCGGAAAGTATTCCATCACACAGGTCTACAAGAAATAGGAGATCGGGAGATCCTGTATAATATAGCCTATTTGTTTCCTTATTAATATTGTAAGTCATCATGACACATTGTTGTAGAAAGTCATACTATCATTTTACAGGATTGAGTACATTTTTCGATAAAATATAACAGATTGGTTAAAAATGAAGATATTATTATTTGGAATAGAAACTTACTTCAACTGCTCTATTTGTACACGTACGCAGATGCTAGGGTTTTAGAGTTAAGGTGAAATACTAAGGTGAGGTAAGGATAAAAATACTATCATTTTACAGGATTGAGTACATTTTTCGATAAAATATAACAGATTGGTTAAAAATGAAGATATTGTCATTTGGAATAGAAACTTACTTCAACTGCTCTATTTGTACCCGTACGCAGATGCTATATAGGGTTTTAGAGTTAAGGTAAAATACTAAGGTGAGGTGAGGATAAAAATACTATTATTTTACAGGATTGAGTACATTTCTCGATAAAATATAACAGATGGTTAAAAATAGAGATATAGCCTACTATATTTGCAATAGAAACTTACTTCATCTGTTCTATTTGTACCGGTACTCGCAGATGCTAGAGCTATTATATTTATATATAAAATATCCACTGTTTCTAGAACATTTTCCTTGTATGCTTTGTTTTATGATACTTTGAAGATTCTAATTAATATTTTATAACATTCCATAATTTTGCTGAACGGTATTTAAAAAATGTGTCATAATAACCACATTATTGAATTCACAAAGAAATAGTAATTACCTGTTAATAATATTGTTGAATCACTACCGTGATGATAACCTATATCTGACATTGTTTTAATGTTTTTGGCTGAATTCCAGGATAATAATATTGGGCGTGTCAGCATTTTTTGTGACAGGCATTTTTGCAGACGAATGTAATCGTTATGAAACATGCCATCAATGCATTCGCCAACCTCTATGTAGTTGGTGTTCCCAGAAGGTAAGCATTTCAATAAAGTATTCGATTTATTCGAAATAAAAATCGGAAAGTATTCCATCACACAGGTCTACAAGAAATAGGAGATCGGGAGATCCTGTATAATATAGCCTATTTGTTTCCTTATTAATATTGTAAGTCATCATGACACATTGTTGTAGAAAGTCATACTACCAGTTCAATGTAATTCGAGTGCTGTATGTATTGAACGTATTGCAGTTTTGTAAAATTAGGAAAAATTTAATCAGAAAACAATCAGTTACAAAATGAGAATAATATACGCAAATTTTGAATTTTATCGTAATGACATAATTGAAGGTTGAGAAATAATTACCTATTTATGTTTATTTTTTCTTACATAGCTAATAAAATAGTTGTTGTAGATGAAGCTGAAATGCAAGAACACTTTTAATTCATCAATAATATTGCATGTGATTTTCTTGGCGATAATTATCCACGCCTAAATAAATTAAAATGTTATCAGTTGAAATGTCTATGTTCAGTATTACAAATTCAGCTTATTATTAACGTGACATGGTACTATAGAGAAATTATAGCATAAGAAGATATCACATGGTATAGGTCGTTTATGTTTCAAATTTCACTGTCAATAGTCCTAGTAGTTCTTTTTCGTGAAGCTATGTGATGCTGGTAGTCTTTCATATTGTGCCGTTCTTACCAATAGGCCTACCTACTACTATTACTTTAAGTGCAAGATGCTTTGAGTGCAATCATTTACTATTTCTTTAAGTAATAATAGGTATTGTTCTTACTCTCTCCCCTGGCCAAAACAGTAATAATAGACAGCAGTCGACAGTAATCGGCTTGAGTTTAAAAAATCGGACCATAAGGCCCGCCGCAAAGTAGACCCACGTTAATCCACGAAAAGCAACCCACGCCGTGGGATGTTTTGTAAACCATTGCTATAGAATTATTCATAATCAATCAGCTGACAAGTGGATTATTCATTGCATGTATTACACAGATGTCTAGAGAAGCCTAGCACTGGTTTACAAAACTGTAAACCGTTATTTGTTTCTCTTGGAATATTAACGGTTTACAACCAATATATTTATGTTGTTGCCTTAATACATAAAAATAGGTGTAAAATGAACACAAGAGGTATGGTTCATTCATACAAGACCCACCAAAGACAACAACTTGATACCCAACGTACAAGATTAACCAAAGTACAGAAGTCCCATCACGTCTTAGGAACAAAGGTCTACAATAGGTTGCCAGAGTCAATAAGAAATTATCCAGTCTCTTTGTTCGGCAAATTACTGTTCGATCTTCTGCGTGCAAACCCCTTCTATTCTTTGGAGGAGTTTTTCACACATACTTTATAATAAATTAAGTGTTGAGTGCTATGAATATTCTACTGACGTTGCTGATAACTGTATGGTCCGATAGCAAAAGAATTACATCTATCTATCTCATCCCACGGCGTGGGATGAGTGGTTGCTTTTAGTGGATTAGCGTGGGTCTACTTTGCGGCGGGCCTAATTAGAAACATGAACGACCTATGCCATGGGATATCTTCGTATGCTATCGTTTCTTTATGATAGTATATTGACTTCAGAGAACTCGATCTATAAAGACTAATCAGACTATAAAACTATTTGCCCATTAGTCAGTTCCCAATAGGCTACGTTTTACTTCCATAATTCTTCTTATTTAATTCGCTTCACTTGAATCAACCTACCGATAACTATGTACATATCTAAAGATAAATGCCTATGTATGAATATCCATCTACCGCACAAGGTATAATTAAGGTATCAATATATAATTTACTCAAGGTATAAATTTACCTGGCTACCTTACCACTAACTTTTCATTTGCGATGACTTCAGTTGACGTTTGATGATGTGGAAGGCGTTGTTTACAGGACTTTGCGAACAACAAACGATGTTTTAGCAGTTTGTCGAGTGGTGGTGTGTCGTGTGACGATGTGACGAATCCGGCTGTGACGGAGACCCGCAAAGAAGGCCACCTAGGCGCCAGCCATGATGGACGCCCCCTGTCAGACTTCAAAGAGGGTGAAGTGCCAAGGCTCATTCAGATCACACCGCTTGAAGTTGATCTCACCTTAAGACCTAGTGAGTAGAAATGCTCCGGAATACACCTATGACTTGCCGGCCAGTATAGCCGAGACGACTAAGGCGTTGCACCCTAGCGCTACCTGGTCGTGGGTATGAATCCTGCTGTAGGCATGGACGTCTGATCATCTCATAAAATCACCCACAAACTTTCCATTACCCACGCATAAGCTAAAAGTTAATGTGGGCATCATCCGCAATAATAAAAAACTATTGGTCAATTTATCAAGTTATCAGACTACAAGAAGATTCTTCTTCTTTTTACTATCGTTTTCCTCCTCCGCCGCCTCTTTCTCCAACCACCCTTTATCGTTTTGCTCCTCATGTCCACACCTCCAATTTGGATACAATAAAAAGGTATTGAAAATGAAAATCATTCATCCAAAAATTATTTTAATCACTTTTGAATACTTAAATTACGACTTAGAAGTCTGAACTCAGCATCCTGGAACAATTTGAAATATATAAATATATCAAAAGAGACCTCCACAAACATCCTTAATGAACAGACAAATTTAAAATCCCACAGCCTCTTCAACCACCTACTCCAATAGCCTACAAATTAAAACATATCCGCAACCATTCAAATAATCCCGCTTCTTCTACTACCCACGCTGCTTACTAACTGCGAATTCCACAACGGAAGTGTCAACCAGTGTTGAGGAAGGGCCTAGTGTCCGAAAGCGCTAAATCAGACTGCTATGTCGTAATTTAAGTATTCAAAAGTGATTATTAACAAGCAGTTTGTAATGGAAAGAAACATTGAAGAAAATGATTTCAATTCAAAAACTGAAGCAGATCTCTCAATGTTCCTGAAAACTCCGGATTGAGTTTTTATAGAGCTCATTGATTACTTAATGGCTCATGATACAAATAAATAACTCTAGACAATTTACTATTTATATTCTCAATATGTGGCTTCCATATTAATTTTTATATTTTATATATAATTTTTATACATTTTTTAATTATATATATATATAGTATATAATTATATTATAAATATAGACAGGATACACACGACACGGATAGATTAAAAAAACTTAAAAACTCACATTTAAACGAGAATTTTCGGGGAGCTGGTCCCCCTTTTTTCTCGAAAATTCTCGTTTAAATGTAAGTTTTTGAGTGTTTTTAATCTATCCGTGTCGTGTGTATCCTGTCTATATTTATATTATAAAACTTTAAAGTGTTTTCTGTTAAGTGCTAATATATATATATATATACCTAGAAAATTAAGAATCATTTCCATATGAGTTAAATGTGATAGATTCTTGTAAATAGAATAATGGTGATGAGAAAGAAATTTTACAAAAGTTTCCATCACAGTAACATTATCAGAAAGGTTGTGAATGAGAATAAAGTATCACCCCACTTGATATTAGGATGATGAACGAATTTTATAGAAATAATCTGTAACATAAAATACCATAATTGATTTGTCCCACGCACATTTTTGCTAATAAATGTCAAAAAAGAGATTGAGTGTTTTAATAAGTGAAAATGATTAAAGTGGTATATTTTTGACTGTTACTAAGAATTTCAATAGAATTCCTCAACATTAAACATGAAAAGTTGGATAGAATGATGGCTGGGGTAGTCTATAGTTACCCCGGTTGGTAGTAGAGATCATCATAAAAACTGTAAGTTACATGAAATTATGTAGCCCTATTCGAATAAACTGTAGTTGGTTGTCAATGTTCTCTCCCAGGGTCCTAGGATTAACTAAGCTTTATATAAGTGATCAATATCCTGCAATTAGATGATAGTGGATTGTTCAGCCCAGGGGTCTGAATAATTGTATTGTAATCTGTTTCAATGAGTAATCTGGTTGTTTGTTAACAGATGTGGAGCGTACCATAGATGTGACATTCAAACTCTCCAAAGACTACCCACTCGATCTTTACTTTTTAACCGACAGCAGTTATAGTATGAAAACTACCATAGATAAGGTAAACTAATTTCTTCTTCTCCATCTTATTCTTCTCTTAATTTTCTTTCTCACATCAACTTTATATAATAATTTCGTATGATCTCATTTGAAAATATTTTATTTTTTAATGTCAAATGAATAGACTTATATTATTAAAGGTGCAAACACCGTAGAGACGTATGCGCCACAAACACGCGCATTTTAATTATCATCAGCTGATGCTATGCTTATTATATCTGTATCTTACTGTTTCTGTACACATACAAAAAAAAATTTGGTGTGGCGCACTCACACAACTTTCCTTGCCGTTATGAAAATTGATCACCTGAAGCAAGTGTTCACGCGCATCTCAAGTTTACTATTCAAAGATCTAAACCAGCTGGTGACAGGACAATAACGCTTGAGACACACGAGGTCTGCTAACTCTTCATTGTGAATGTTTAAATAGAATCAACAGTTGCCATCAGTTTGCAATTGAATAATCACATTTTCACGAATATCGAGCTTATTTTTAATTTTAGGTGAAAAAGTTACAGAACATTGATTGTAGAGATTTTCATGCTGAATCTATTCCACTTGAAATGTTTCGTTTAAATCGTTTCTGAAGCCTGATAATTGAAAATCTAAAATCAAACTTTGCATAGATGGGCAGAGCTCCTGAAATTTTTACAGATATAGGACTTGTGACAGTTGATAGAGCTTAACAATGACCATTTTAGGTATGAATTTGATCAAAATCGTTGGAGCTATTTTCGAGAAAATCACGAAAAACCCTGTTTTTGACAACATTTTTGCAATTTTAGCCGCCATATTGAATTGCATTTGAACGAAATTGTTCGTGTCGGATCCTTATAGGGGAAGAACCTTAAGTTCCAAATTTCAAGTCATTCCGTTAATTGGGAGATGAGATATCGTGTACACAGACGCACATACACACACACACACACACACACACACACACACACACACACACACACACACACACACACACACATACAAACCAATACCCAAAAAACACTCATTTCAGATTGAGGAACCTGCCCCAATGGGGCGTAGATCCCGTGGGTTTGAAGGCAAGGCAACTTCTGGATTTTTCTTGGTGTTTGGTTTGTTCATGTGGTTCCCACAAACAGAGAGGGAAAAGGAGTCAACTCAGACAGAGCCCCGCATGACTAGCCAAGGCCAAAATACTACAGAAGGGCACCTGGTATCTGGCAGGCACCGTTGGAGACATCATTTAAAAGCACCACCCATCAGCACGGTCTACATCACACCTTCGGTTGGCCTGAGAATAAGTAAGAATATGGCCAAGGAAGGCCTACATATGGAAAAAGAAAAAAAAATGGTACAAAGCTACGTCAATGGAAAAAGTGTCATTTTAGAAATGAAAAGTTCCAAAGCAATTAAGAAGGAGCAAAAGGGTTTTGGAAAAGGGGTCCCAAAGTCACCTCCTACGACAAGCAGGGATGCTGTGGGTATATTCTGGTTTTTAACAAATTCCTGATTACGATGTTTGACTCATAGCTCCTCCAGCCCACAGGGGGCAACCACTGAGCTAAGGGGGTGGGGGTGATTCAAAGGTACCACTTTTAGGTTTCTCACATATAACTCGAAAACTATGCATCTGAAGGTGCTTACAAACTTTTCATCAGCTGATACTAAGCTTGTTTTATCTGTAATATGTACCGAAACAGAAAGATACATTTACAAGATGTATAATAAACATAGCATCAGATAATGAAAAGTGAAATACGTGTGCTAGTGACGCTAAAGTCTGTACGGACCTTTTCAGAACCGTTCCAAACATAACTAAAGCTTGCATTATTTCTTACAATATCCATTCAACAAATTTTTCTATATCTTCAATAGTTCTCGAGGTGTGACATTTTTGAAAAAATACGTTTGCCTCCAATTTTTCGCTATATTTGCTCTTAAGAATGAACATTTATTAATATATATATACCGGTGAATCACAGCTATTTATTATAAAAGACGGTGAAAAACGTGACAACAATTCCGTTCTATCATTCTCACTGAATTCAAAGCTTGAATCTCACTGTAGTTCAGGTTCTCTATTTTTTACTTTCCTTGCCCTATTTCCATAGGTACCATAGGTAAGGAGAGTATTGCTTTCCGAAAAAATTAAGGTACCACAATTTTTAAATTTCTATACGTTTCAAGGTCCTCTGAGTCCGAAAAAGTGGTTTTTGGGTATTGGTCTATATGTGTATGTGTGTATGAGTGTATGTGCGTCTGAGTACATGATATCTCATCTCCCAATAAACGAAATGACTTGAGATTTGGAACTTAAGGTCCTTACACTATAAGGCTTCGAAACAAACAATTTCGATCAAGTGCGAATGAAAATGGCGGCTGAAATGGCGAAAATGATGTCAAAAACAGGGTTTTTCGTGATTTTCTCAAAAACGGCTCCAACGATTTTGATCTAACTCATACCCAGAACAGACATTGATAAGCTCTATCAACTGCCACAAGTCCTATTTATCTGTGAAAATTTCAGGAGCTCTGCCCCATCTATGCAAAGTTTGTTTTTAGATTTTCAATTATCAGGCTTCAGATACGATTTAAACGAAACATTTCAAGTGGAAATCTCTACAATCTCTACAATTAATGTTCAGTAACTTTTTCACCTGAAATTGAAAATAAGCTCGATATTCGTGAAAATGTGATTATTCAATTGCAAACTGATGGCAACTGTTGATGCTATTTAAACATTCACAATGAAGAGTTAGCATACCTTGTGTGTCTCCAGCGTTATTGTCCTGTCACCAGCTGGCTTAGATCGTTGAATAGTAAACTTGAGATGCGCGTGAACACTTGCGTCAGGTGATCAATTTTCATAACGGCAAGGAAAGTTGTGTGAGTGCGCCACACCAGATTTTTCCTCTAGTGTAACAACTTTATGGTAGAGTAGCAGTAGTATACTATTCAAATGTCAACTATCAAGTCGAGTAGCAAGTCATAAATTATATGCCCACAATCTCTCTACACCTTTCATCCAATATTTCTCATTGTAATCATTAATACTCTGATAGAATTCAGTTTACACATGTTGACTTTTCTCGTATTGTTCTTCTATTTTCAGGTGGCCAAAGAAGGAGAGAAAATATCGAAACGGATGGGGCAAATTACGAAAAACTTCCGTCTTGGTTGTGGCATATACATTGACAAGCCAGTGCGGCCGTTCCACTATTACTACGAGGGCTGCGAGCAACAAGAAGGCGTCTGCACTACTTTGAAAAAGGACGAAAAAACTGGCCACGCAGAATTTGTGGACATCCTCGAATTTCAGAATTTGATGTCGTTGAGAGCGAACAGCTCTCAGTTCCGTGTAAGCTCATAATATGTTGTACAAATACACATACCAGTCACTGAAAATTTTAGGAAGGCATCATTGCCACTTTTCCCTTTCCAACGCCCTCTATAGCTGTGGTTCAAGCTATTCCGGCAAATCTGATCTGATATTAATTGTTAATAATGATCAATTCTATCTTGAATATATTTTCTTCGTGAATAAAATACGAGTTTGAGGTATAATTATTGATCATTTTTTTTATTCCCAAACCAGTTATCGAATTATGAAATTTTTTTTTCATTGATTATAATATTATATTAAAGATATAATTGAACATTGGAATGGATAAGCAATTTAATTATATTATATCAAATTCACTGGTATAACTTCAATCCCAGCTATCCAGTATAGAAGGCGGTGGTAAACGATACGTGTTAACTATACCGTCCTATCAATTTCTCTGACTTTGTAAGGTTAATCTCACTATAACTGTCTATGCGGGCTACGTTATTCTATTTTATTTCACAGATTATTTTACCATTATTCTACAGGACATAATGACAGATGTTGGCAGAACGAAGCTGGCTGGTAATCAAGATGACCCCGAGAGCGGTCTGACGGCTCTCATGCAGGTAATTCGATTAAATTAAAATAATATCAGAAAATATACAACTTTCATAATAAAATATCATACATAAAGTAATTTATAAATTGACAAGAATATGAGTTGAATACCATGAATGCTTCCATTATGATTTTAATGAAACATTATCAACAGTTCCTCTTCCAAAAATCATCATGAAAAAAGGGCCTGGAAATTTGAAAAATTCTCACTTCCTTGTGAAAATTTGGACTAAAAGTTTCACTTAAATTCATAAGTGGAAGGAACAGTTTTGGGCTGAGCCTGTTGATTTTTCCCCAATCACATTTTGATGAATTGTTTTCTGTATATCAAAAATAAATAAAAGTATGATCAAAGATTGTCATAGTTTAGTCAGCCCGCATCATTTCAAGTACGGTACCATAGTTACCGTATTGGAAAACCTATCAATGAGAATTTGTAATCAAATAAAAGAGTCGTTTTATTCTATTAGATTTTGCAGTCTGTAATAATATGTGGTTAATTTGTGAATGATACTAGAATAGTTTGAATTGATCAGGTGATGATGTGCAAGGAGAATATAGGCTGGCGAGACAACTCCAACCGACTCATCATTTACTCTTCGGACTCTGAATACCATCAGGCGGGAGATGGTAAGCTAGGCGGTATTGTCAGACCCAACGATGGCCAATGCCATCTAGATAACCAGGGTTACTACACACATGCCTCCATCTTGGACTATCCTTCTGTTTCGCATGTGAGTAATACATTACCAACCACACATTTCACACATATTGAATGTAATTAATTCTGCCCGAACGGGCAATCAATCAAACATGAAGTCAAAGAGATATCATGTAAGAATGAAAATGGTAAAAAATTAAAATAACATTTTTCAATTCATATGCGAATAATATGGGTTTTCAAATGATAGTTTTTGCAAGGATGGAATATTTTTTGTGTTATTTTATCAACTACCAAAAAATGAAAATTAAAGAGTGAAAATGAAAGAGTCTAAAAATCGCTTCCCGGTGATCAGTACACACGTAAAGCCGTAGATTCATCGTATCATTACCCACAATCTAGGCTTTCAGGCATCACCCCTAGGGAAAAAAATAGGGAAGTATTACTTCCCTTGCCCTAATTACCATAGGTAAGGTAAGTATTGTTTTCCGAAAAAAGCAATGTGTGTGTGTGAGTGTGTGTGTGTGTGTGTGTGTGTGTGTGTGTGTGTGTGTGAAAATGGCTCCAACGATTTTGATCAAATTTATACCTAAAATAGTCATTGATAAGCTATATCAACTGCTGCAAGTCCCATATCTGTGAAAATTTCAGGAGCTCCGCCCCATCTATGCAAAGTTTGATTTGAGATTCCCAATTATCAGGCTCAAGATACAGTTCAAACAAAAAATTCCAAGTGGGAAAGATTAAGCATGAAAATCTCTACAATTAATGTTCAGTAACATTTTTACCTAAAATTCAAAATAAGCTCGAAATTCGAGAAAATGTTACTATTTCAATTGCAAACTGTTGGCAACTGTTGATTCTATCGAATCATTCACTATGAAGTGATAGAAGACTTCCTGTGTCTGCAGCGCTATTGTCCTGTTACCAGCTGGCTCAGGTCTTTGAATAGTAGACTTGAGATGCGCGTGAACACTAGCGTCAGTTGATCAATTTTCATAACGGCAAGGAAAGTTGTGTGAGTGCGCCACACCAGATTTTTTTGTTATTGTAGTACGAAGTTTGTGTTAATGAGTTTGAAATATACTATTGTTTATTGCAGAGCCATCTTTTTCATTGAGATGTCCACCGATTAGACTCTACTCAACTCTGTATTATACTTCCATTGTTCTTGTGTTGACTCTTTATCAATCAGGATTATTCGAGTGAAATCATTCATTGAATGTCATTTCATATTTTGGACTCATAGTCATAGTTGTTCATACTTTAATCTTCAATAGTTGATTGGTTTAGTTTCTTATTTGAGTAATTTGGTCTAATTATTTTGTGTTATATTGTTTTGTTTATGATGTGGTTTAGTGATATATTGGACACATTAAGGCGGATTCCCTTGAACGCGCCTGGTAAAGTGAAAAGATAATCACCTACCTCAAGTTCTACTAGGACTATTCTTATTGCTTGGCTGGGCTGAGTGAGAAAAGTCACATTAAAACTTTTGGGAATTATACTCTCACTATATCAGGCGCCTTCACTGTAACTGAATCCGCCTCTGCTGTCCATACTTCGCCTCTTTATCAAATGAAGAACTACACTTTCATATTCATAATAATTAATAACATTATTAATATTAATATTATTGTTTATCGTATTTATATGATTGCGGATGAATTCACCGATTTGCAGATAAATTACATTGCCAAGAAGCACAATATGAAAATAATATTCGCCATTACAAATTCGTCCAACTACTATTTCTACGAGACTCTCAGCAAGGCGATCAAGGACTCGAGTTTCGTCGAATTGCAGGTTGAATCAGACAGTATTGTCGACCTCATTGAAACTGAGTACAAGAAGATTATCTCGCATGTCGATCTGAACGACACGTCATCGGATCTTATCGATGTGAAATACCAGGCTAGCTGCTCTGAGGGCGCTCAGTTCGTGGATTTACAGCGGTGTGAAAATCTCAAGGTAAATCTCAAATACTGGAGAGTAGAGTAGATTTTTTCAAATTGATTTTTTTTTTCAGTTTTTGCGGTTGATACCCATTTGAGCTCTTTGCGTGTACGTGCATAAAGTAATGAGTGTGTGTGTGTGTGTGTGTGTGTGTGTGTGTGTGTGTGTGTGTGTGTGTGTGTGTGTGTGTGTGTGTGTGTGTGTGTGTGTGTGTGTGTGTGTGTTGTGTGTGTGTGTGTGTGTGTGTGTGTGTGTGTGTGTGTGTGTGTGTGTGTGTGTGTGTGTGGTGTGTGTGTGTGTGTGTGTGTGTGTGTGTGTGTGTGTGTGTGTGTGTGTGTGTGTGTGTGTGTGTGTGTTTAAAATAATAAATAAATATAAAACATAAACTAAAAGATCAGGTTGACTTTGAAAAATAAAACAAGCTATTGTGAAAAATGTAGCTTCTGAATTGTTTCTGTGGTAATGCCCATATGAATAAAACCAGAGCAAATGATCATGAGCAAGAGCATGGAGCATAATGTTTTGCTCATGAGCAAAAGGTAGAAGCAAAAGCATTTGCTCATTTTTATATGAATAAGCTTTACCTTATGCTCCTGAACTCTGGAGCAAATGCTCACGTATTTTAAAGATTTTTCATCAGCTGATTCGCTTTTGTAGCTAAATATGCGCTAAATATGCATCCAAGTAGGGGGCACCGCTTGTGTTTGCGTCGTCTGCTCTGTTTTCTATTTATGAATAGAGTTTTAGGTTAGTTGAGTTTGGAATTTTAAAATAATAGCGTGAAAAAATTTCATCTCTGTAATAATCTTCAGCATATTCTTATAATATCAATAGACTTCTTATAATCGTTTACACTCTCATCTTCTTAAATGCCTATTTCCTATATTGTGATGGCTATCTTTATATCAGGTATAATAGTGATAATGGTGATATATATCATGGTTGAATCTAAAAAGAGTTTTATAGTTCTCAACTATTGGTTGTGATCGTATCTGGTATAGTTTCCTCTTCCTCATACAAATTAGTTGAGCCATTTTACTATGATTCGCTCTCGTGACGAAAAAAGAGAAAAAATCCCTAGAGCGTAAAAGTAACTCCATTTAAATAACATGGGAAGCATCTCTATTTTAATAACTTACATTTGAAACTTAGACCAGTTATAGAATAGACACGCTGGGAAGTCTAGCCTCTGAAGCCAACATCTTCTGCCATATCACCATAATTACCGTGACGTCAGCATCGGATAGAAAACTTCTCTGTAGAGTTTGTTTACATTGTTTTCCATAGCTAATTGTGTCTATTTCAGAAGTCTATTTCAATTGTCTCTACAGAAGTTTTCTATCCTATGCTGACGTCACGATATGGTGATATGGCAGTAGATGTTGGCTTCATCGACTTTCAGTATGAATATACAATGGACCGTGTCTATTCTATAACTGGTCTAAGATTTGAAATAATATAGCCCAGTCAATAATGGTCGAAAAAATCAGTTAATCATTCTCCCAAAAATCCCAAGGAATCCCCTTAGAGCTTTCCCCCCCAGCCACCCTCAAAGTTGAAAAATGCAGGTAATCACGGGAAATCAATTATCTCTGTAACCATTGATCGGAAACAGTTCTATTATATGTCATTCGATTTGTTACATTATGGACTATAGTATTAGTCATATTCATTTTTTCAATAAAATGAACAGTTTTCTCGATAAAATAATATATATATGTAAAAATTTAGGGAGTTTATGATTCGATTCTTTTGTTTTCTTTGATTAATTTCGAAGCATGTGATTTTGAAGAGAAATGAGACAGATAATTAATGTAGCCACTCTCATTGCAAATCCATTGATCTAAATTGTTATGTATTTGCGATTAGATTTGACAGTCGACGAGGTACTGTTTAAACTGAAGTAGGCTATTTTCAGAGTAACTCACAATAATTTCTTTAATTTTAAGTCTTTCTCATGATATATTATATAATGGGGCCCATATTTCAAGTAATTTGAACAAAAAAATATTGAGAAACATGAATCGGTACATTATTGAATTGGAGATAGCCTATACATTTCTTTGTACAAGATTAGAATGTTTTATTTGTTGAGTAATTGTGATAATCAATAATCTATAAGCCTCTTTATTGTCTATATGTCCTAAAGATGTCCTTATGTTACTTATTTTTTATATAAACTGAATTAATTGTTTTAGATTGGCAATGAGGTGAAATTCAAGGTGACGTTCAAGTTGAAAGAGTGTCCGGCAAACGAGTCAGTGCGAAGGGAAACCTTTGAGATCAAACCGAGCAACATGAACGAATCAGTCATTGTCAATGTTCAGATGATCTGCGAATGTCCCTGCGAGACACAGGTCAATCAATTAGTTACAATTCTTTATCTCAGTGTTTACGAAAAAATATAGTAGTTTTAGTTCAGCTTCTAATACATATAATTTTGTTTCATTAAACTTACCTACAGTTAAAAGTGATATGTCATGTGAAAAAGCTATTCAAACAGTTTTGCTTGGGCGTGAAGCAATCCAATAGAATTGATTGAATCGGTTGAAATCAACTGTAAAGCGGCTTATAGCCTGGGAAAGTTGAAACGACAAGAGGCTAGAGCTTCTCATTATGTCAGTTTCCATCCAGACCGATGTTTTGTGACTGGGAATAATTTATGAAAAGTAACGCAATGAAAATCACTGGCCGCCAGTGACTTTCCGATCGTACTCACTCTATAAGCCTCTTTAGTGTCTATATTATGTCCTTTTATGTTACTTATTTTTCCTGTTTTTCCTCGTCTCCTCTATCTACTCATCATTCCTCTCCTTCTTCTTCGCCTATCTTTTCCCCTTTCCTCTTCAATTTTTCTTGCTCTCAATTTTCTTCTCTTTTTTAATTTATTCTATATCATCTCCACTGCTTTTTCTTCTTCTTTTCCTCATCTTCTTTCCTTTCCGGTCCTTCCTCTCTAATCTCTCAATATGCTTCTTATCTGTCATCTTCTTCCCTTTCTCTCACCTCTTCTTTTCTCCTCCTTCTGCACTTTTTCCAGATTTTTTCAAATATTTCGAAACCCACCTAAATCTGCAGTCTGCTCATCTCTCACCTCCATCCGTCCGTCCCATTACCCACTCACAAGCCACGTCATATGGGCATCTCCCTCAGCAAAAAAAAAAAAAAAAACAAATAATAAAGCAATGCTAAATTGAGTTGAATTGAATTGTACCGATCAGTAGCTGTATTAGACTGGTCACTAATGTTAGAAAATTCATTATTAACATGATTGTCATGCATGTTTATCAGGACATACACATGTACACAAACACATACACATGTTCATAATCATCGAGAGGCTTCTAACATGAAATAAACAACCAGCCATATTGAATAAACCACTGTAAAATTACAAATTATAATGCTAGAAAAATAATTCAATCACAAAAACAGTAGCAGAGAAAAATGAAAAAAAAATAGAGATACAAAAACCCAACCTCGAAAAATTTTTCTCGTAGCTTTTCGTTGTAATGACAACAATGTATGATGACTGTGTATCATGCATGGTCTAACGTTAGATGTGGATGGAATGAATGAATTATGTACAGGACGTGGTGGAGAACGCAGATACGTGCAACGGGAACGGCGCGTATCAGTGTGGAGTGTGCAAATGCAACGAGGACTATTCAGGCTGGAACTGCGAGTGCCATGACTTCCGACAGCAGGGCAACAACAAGACGTCGACTTGTGTGCCGACGCCCGACCAATCGCCGACGCAGACGGCTCTCGAATGCAGCGGTGTTGGCGTCTGCGAGTGTGGCAAGTGTAGCTGCTACGAACCGGTGAGATTTGTACTATTTCTAGTACCGACCGCCTGCATCCTGTAGAATAGGCAACCCGCTCGACATAATATTTACAGTTGAGCAGGTTACCTTCTCTGAGGGATTTAGGGTAGGGTTACAATTATACTGGATGCAGTATTTATTAAATGGTAGGCCTAGAATTATTGTTTTATAAAAAATATAAAGATCTGAAGGTTATTCTCTCATAAGGGCCACATCTATTATAAATAAGTGGTTCATCGTGATCTTGACTAGATAGTACCAAATTCAATTTATCGTATTTTACTGATGAATTCTTGTAATCATCGTATAATATTTGAATATTTGTGAGTTGTTTGAGGAGAATTTTCCGTAGCTGAGAACTGGAAAATGAACAGAAAATACGAGGTTCTCATTTGCATCTGACATTTACTCAAATACGAGATTTTTGGGTCACTCTGTATATAGCAAAAGGAAATTTTGCATGCAAAAATTGCTTCTGGACTTCTCGTATGCATCCAAACAATATATTAGGAAATCAGTACTACAATATATGCTGCCAGCACCAATGTATATAGTGACTGAACTATTATATAGGTCAAGTTATAGTTCAGTATTCAATTGTTTGTTATTTACTCATTTGCTCATCATTTTTTACTGATTGTGTGGTGAAAATAGCGTAAGTTACATCCTACATACGTAATTACGGAATGTTACAGGGCTCGCATGACATTTTAGTCTTGGATAAGACTGTTGCTTTACAACATTATACTTGCCCTGTCAACCGATTTTTTTTAGCTCATCACGTAATATATTTACCATTCCATGATTGAATGATGCAAATAGATTTTTTTATGTTTTAAGCTTGAGAATGTGTTTGGTGTAGCACATTTCAGGCCCGTTCTGCGAATGCGACAACCGAGCCTGTCGCAAGAAGGACAACAAGCTCTGCAACGGACACGGCACGTGCGAATGTGGCACGTGCAAGTGTGACACGGGCTGGACACACGAGTCGGCCGAATACCCCGTCTGCGACTGCAACGAGCGCAAGGACTCTTGTCTCAGTATGAATGGCACCGTGGCAGGCCAACAGCCACTGGAGTGCAGTGGCCATGGCACCTGCGTCTGTAACCGCTGCAGTTGTAGAGGTGGATTCACTGGCCAACAATGTCAGGTAAACAAATACACCTGACCTAACCTAACCTAACCTGTAACCGGTGCAATTAAGAGGATGGAGGATACACTGGTCATATACTCCCAGGTAAACAATACGCCTGGCCTGCACACAGGGACAGTACAGTAGCGTCAATTAAGCGTCCACTAGTTGTCCCGGAAATATGCGGAGTTCGAAATGCCATGCACATTTCAGTTACGGACATTAACAACTACGCGTTTTCTTTCAGAAGCTATTTTGAGGTCTCCGTTATAGTGGCAGTATTTTATTAACATTCGTATTGGTATCCTTGTCTATCATCCGACAACGCAGATAGCAGCACTACTATCCTTCTCCAGCTTCGCAATGTTGCCAGATCGTTTTGTAACAATGAAGAAGTATAATTAACAAAATATTTAATCCCTATTATGAAAATATATTTTTTGTCGAATAAAATATAATTAATTATTTTAAACAAGAATGAACAATATTAATATTGCATCAGATAAACCGATATCAGCTATCTTCTATATAATGCAGTGGCAAGGCAGAGAATCGGCAACGCTGTTCCTGATGTCCTATGTGCAGCGTGCTCAATAGTGGAACTTAGCAACTTAGGTAAAACATCAATTAATGGACCACACATAAATGACACTAAATCAGAGTAACACTATGGAAGACATTTCAAAACTGACAATGAAAACCGATGGTAAACTGACTTTTAATAGAGGTAATTTAGGAAATACATACTTTAACATGTAACTGAATCTTATCTGAAAACTCAAGTCAAAAAGTATAAATAAATAAACAAACATAGCCTATGCCCATATGCCCATAATCCCAGTTCTTGGTCCAATTTTATATAAGAAGTTTTATAATTTACTGACGTTAATCTGAGATTTCCAAAATGTAAATTACTTACAGGTACGGTCTATAGTTTGGCGGGACCTATAGATGATTATTATTATCGTATGGCTTGGATAGAGTCCCGTAGTAAGCTCCACTTCGCCGACATAACCAGCACAATCTCCCATGACGGAGAACAGTGACAATAATTATTATTGATAAATAAGCCTATCAATAATAATGACTTTCCGTGTAGACGCTACGGCCGAGGCCTCAATAACCAATAATTATTAGGCTACTATATTACTATTGCTAACCTGTAGGCACGCTTCGCTCGCCTTAACCGTATCTAGCCAGTACATAGGGTAGGGAGATTCTAAAGATCGATCTGAAGAGGCTTTTTGTTAGTGTGGCGAATATCAACTTGGTACTGGGAGTAAATAAGTACATTAATTAAGTAAGCACCAATTCAGAAAGAATTAAAATGGTTGTATGAACATGTTTCCAGGATCCTCCCCTGAACCTGGTATCCTGTAGACAGCTGGAACCGTGCGTTGAATGCCTGGCCTACAATACGGGACCAAAACTCGATTTGAATAAAGCGACGAATTGCAGCGACGACTGTTCGTCTATATTCGAATTGTCGTTAACAAACAGGAGCGAAATCAACAGGAACGGTGGAGAAAGAGGTACAATAAATAATTTATTGCTTGTATTATTACTACCTACTTGGACATGAGAAAGTATTTTTTCTTTTCCTTATAATTCAGATATCGTTATTCAAATTATTATTAGAAATTAATAGAAGCGATGAACAGAATGGTGCTATATATACTATATTTTATTCACTATAATTTGTTTTCACTAGGCCTAATAAAATCAGTTCTTATTAATTTTACAGCGCTATTTACGGTATTCAATTGGTATAGATAGTCCAGATTATGGACTGTATTGTATAAGTATATTTATACTTGAAATATTATATAAATATTTCTCAATGCATCCCGACACATAGGCATAGGCTCTATAGTGGCATGCTACTCGATAGTTTAAGGGAAATAATCTAAGTATGCAACGAACATTTTTTTCATATTGTAAATGTTTTTCTCATGTTTGAAAAATACCTCTGGTTTTTAATTTACTGACGATAAATCCGAAAATTCACAATGTAAATTATTTATAGTTTGGCGAGACCAAACTATAACATGGGTTTCATGATAAAGAAAAAATATATAACATTATAAAATTGCTTCTATATTATTATTTGGGCATTGAACATTAGAAAGTATTTTCTCTTCTTCAACTATGCATTTGACGTATATATTGAATATTATATTAATAATCAAAGTTTAATTTAATTTAAAGGTATGCAGTGCAATTCGAAAGACTTGAACGGATGTGCCTATCAGTTTGTATACTATTATGATACGATGAAACTCAGAGTCAGGTCTCAAAGGGAGAAGCCGAAATGCGAGAAAATCGACATTATGAGTGAGTATTCATCTATTCATTCATTCAGCCAGTGATTAATCTATGAATTCATTCATTCGTTGTACGGAAATCATAGAATTGATTAGGATATTCAAGCTAATAGTTGGACCTAACAAGTGTTTTGATATATTCTATGCTAGTTTCCACTGCAATTCATTTAGTCATGCATTTGTTCATTTACACATTCATTTATTGATTCATAATACCCAAATCTCAGAATCTATTGGGATTGATAGAAACCGATTGTTAATAAACAAAATACTTTCCTCTTCTCGCTCTAAAAGAAGTTGAATGAAATTTTCTTTTCGAACGATTGAATCTTTGGAAAAGAAGCAATTTGCAGCAAAAGAAGCAAGAATCTGAAAACATTATTAGTGCTCCTATCTTTGAATATCATTATTAAAAGATTAGTTTCTTTTTGAACAATTAAATCTTTGGAAAAGAAGCAATCTGCAGCAAAAGAAGCAAGAATCTGAGAACATTTAGTGTTTATATCCTTGAATATCAATGTCGGTTTCAGGGATTCATCTTAATTTTTACAAATCATTTGATATGTTTGACATTTTGATGAATTATACATTTCTCGTTTATGTATTTAATTTGTTTGGTAATTTTTGAAATAACAAATATTAGACCCCTATTGTACTAGTTTTTAAAACCATGCAAAGCGTATCATTGGATGAACTAATATGTGTTGACAGATTCACTGTCACAAAATGCTATCTTCAATTAACTAAATCGCTGATACTGTAACAGTGTTCAATTCATTGAATATTCTATAATACTTAACATAACTTAGTAACCCCGCCTGATAAAAAGAGTATTCTTATTTTCATTTTAATATTATTCTCCTCTTTCTGAAAGGTATGGTGACTGAGAAAAAGATTTTATTTTTGTGCAGTTCTATTTGCTATAATCAATTGAAACAATGATTTTTTTCCTACAATGATATTGATCTTTAAAACTTAATAATTTGCATTTCTTGTTATACTGACTTGTATTTCTCCTATAATGAGTTACATTATTTGGTGTTTTTGAACAGTGATCATACTGACCACAACTGGGATCGGAGTTTTTGTCGGTGTGTTGGCACTGATAGCTTGGAAGCTGGCCACGATGACATTCGATCGACTCGAGTACATGAAGTTCATGAAGGAACAGGGAAAAGCTAGTTGGGACCAGGTAAGTCAAACTATCCATGTCGAAAACCAAACTATCCAGGTTTAAAACCACTGTAATTAAGTTATATCATCACTCATAAAGGGTTGCTTCCCCATGCATTCCGTCGGGCAAAGAAAGAATGCCATTGATTCTTATGGGAGAATTCACACTACTTCGAACATCGACAGAAAAATTGACAGGAAAACCGAAACATTTTAAACACAGAACGTCATTCGAACATTTCAAACACAGGTTCCTGTCATACCGTATTTTCATGTGAACCTTTACAAGAAAAAATGGCCAAATATCAGAGGACGTCTAATGTTGAAATTACTGTAAGTAGGGTTATTCAGAATAGATATTCATCCACTGTAGCTGTGGACATAAAAATGTTTAGCCAGCTACCAATTTCGATTAACTTCCTTGAAATAGATAACGAATATCAGTCTATTGGTATCAAACTTCGCCATTTTTTATCGAAGAAACAAAAATCGCATTTTTCTTCAAAAATCAATTTTTTCCTCTTTGACAAAAACAATACAGCTTGAAATAGATCACTATCCCAACCTATCTCTTCAGCGGAATATGAATCACTATCTACACGGTAGCCAATATTATTAAATTGAATTCTCCATTATTAGTATCTGGGCTCATTTTTCAAGTGAATAACAAATAATATAGAATTACATTAATTACGAAAATTGGATCAAATACAAGTTTTTAATTCTCCAATTATTTAGAACTTCATGTTGCCTACAATTATTGCAAGCTCACTATTCTTGTTTTTTATTCTTAAAATGTTCATTTCTTGTGTGTATTTTCAATTCCAATTACCCACAATTTATAATGTGAAACTATTATTTTTCAGGCTGGAAATCCACTATACAAAGCTCCCACGACAACTATACAGAATCCAATGTTCCAAACAGACTCTCTTAATAGTAACTAATATCTAACAATATTCGTCTACCTTATTCATTTGTTGAAGTTTGTTATTTTAGTTTATTTAGATTTAATTTTCATATATTATTTAATATGATAGAATGTGGTTAACCCGGTCAGTATATTATATGCTATCTACTTCCTAATAGCCTATCTGTATATTCTGTATCATTCTACTATAATGCAATATCCAATTATTCTATTCTATAGTTACTTAGTCTACTTTCTCATCTTTAAATTACCATATAGCATGGCTTATAATATGAATTAAATAAATTCGAGTAGATCAGTCAATATTATTTGCATCAAGGGGAATATAAGATAAAGACTAATCCACTCAAATTTATTTTTTAAGATTTCAGACCTGCAAGTATTTATCATAAGTGTAACATAAAATGATTAGCCTATGTATTTATACCCATTCAAACAAACTTCGATGTATACATGCTTATTTGAACACACCGACAATTTTTAATGTATTGGGTGAAGAATAATAATTGATAAAAATAAAGATTTAACAAAAATCATGCATTTATTAAATCTGGTTTCAAGAAAGTGGCTAATAGGCTTGAAAGTTGTGATTATGAATTGTATAAGTGAATAAAATAATTCATCAAATTCATTTGACATTCCACCTGTAAAATAGTTACAGTGTGTAGTTGCTTTAGTGATTATTGTGAACATCTTTTTCCAATAGAAATAGTTATTGATTGCAATTATCCTAGTAATTACCGTACTTACTGTAGCTCACTATTTTTCTCTATTCAATACCATTAATTCCTACAATACTATTAATTAAGAGGAATTCGTGTTTCAATGCAGAGCTCATATTATTATTATTATTGAAGACTAACTTGAACTTGAGAGCTGAGAAGGTCTATAAAATCATTCTATTAATCTCCAATAAATGTATGAGCTACACAAAGTAGACTTATGAATAATTGAGATTACCGTAATTTTTCGAGACCTATATTTCTTCATAGGTTGCATAATTTAGATTGTAAATTTAGGTTTAATTTATTTTTTATGTAGGCCTACTAAGTCAAGTAAATGGAGACATGAATAAATCCATGATATAAATAACTAATTAATGATTGCCTTTTTAAAGGTTATTCTCAGTGCTCAACGTACCTTGAAAGCAATGTATTAATATACGAAGGGTACCGTATTTACGAACTATAATGATTTTCACCTTATTTTAATAATTTGTTAGATAATATTACATAATATTATTCTTGTCAATATATTGAGAAGAATCAAGTTAAAGAAGTCCAGCAGGACCCAGCAAGGATAGAATAGAATAGAATAGAATGACTGCCTTTATTTTTATACCTGGGAGGGCGAAGTTAGGGCGCAGTCGGCCCTCTCTTACACTTAACCCAATGCAATACAAAATTATAATTCAACAAGCAATACTCAGTAAAATAAAATAAAACAAAACGATATTAATTTGAAATTAAAAAAAAATAATAATAATAACTTAAGTGGAATAGTTGAATAAACTTGAAAGTAGAGCATTCTTAAAATGTAAAATAACAAAGATCTGTTGGGGAATAAATATAAAATTTATGACGGAATGATAGGATCGAAGAAGCAAAAAAGAGAAATATGGCTACAAACCTTATAAGCAAGATGAGAAAATAAGGAATTTAATAAATACTTCTAGCATGAAATTAATTTTGGGAGAAAAAGAAGAAGTCCAGAAGGTTTTTGGAATAGGTCCCAGCAAGGCTTCTAGTGGGATTTCAACTATAATAATACGGTATGCAAGTTAATACTGTACCTATACTCAATTTTTTCCGAACTCTTCAAAAATTGAATTCAAGTCGCTTATATTGCATTTATTGTATTATTATTTATGTAGCCTGGTAAGTTTTATTGGATACTCCATATCATATTAATTGATTGATTAGCTGCCTTTATTAAAAAACCTAGGAGGGCAAAGTTAGGGCGCAGCCGGCCCTCTCTTACACACTTGACCCTCAAGCTACTTATTGAATAATGAGTACGATCTGGGAGGACCTGATCCACTGCCCCTGGTGCACCGGGGCAGGCGAACCGCGTTCCATGAGAGCTTTTGACAGTTCATAAACCGGTCGCCATCTATTGTGGATCATTTTGAATTGATAGAACTATAGTTGGTTAAGGCCCTATCACACAAAAAACCGCTTAAATTTTAACCGTGATTAATTTCACAAGAAACGAGAACCAATCAGAGAAGGCTTTTTTTAAAAGACAGCTTTCTGATTAGTTTTCATGGAAGTAATCACGATTGAAATTTAACCGGATTTTGGGTAACCGGCACAAAGTCTACTAAAATAAAATAATTAAAAGAACGAGATGTTCAGTTTTCAAAGATATTTGAAATGAGCGCACGTTTTAAGCTGCGTACTGGCGAACGCACAGATTTGTGCGAGGCATTGTGCGTCCGTCAGTAGCAGACGACACGTCGTTTGACATCAGCCAGCTATAGTGAGGTCCACGTTATAATGACAGTATTTGATCAACTTTGGTTTTGCTATCCTTGTCTATCATTGGACAAAGCCGGTGGTACAATCCTTTTCTAGGTCCACAAAGATGCCAACTATGTTTTTGACAGTGTAGAAATATAATTAATTAATGAAGAGAATCGGCATCGCTATTCTTCTATCTTTATCCACTGCCATTATAACGTTGACCTCAATATAGCTGTGCTATGACTGATATATTTATTGAAAAAGACAAAGATAACTTTAGAAAGAAATTGGATCAACAGAGAGAGGGAGAGAGAGAGCGAGGCAAAATTACCAAGGTGAGAAATTTGTTTATATAAATAATTACCACAATATCAACTACACAAAAAGTGGAAAAAAATTCCATCAACACAATGCATCATTCAAGACTGCACTAGACTGCATGCCATCTGATTACCACAAAATTGTCATCAGAGCTGATAAGACACATGCCGGACAACAACCAAGACGTTTCAATGCCCCTACAATAAAATTGATGGAGTGTGTGTGAGTGCTTCCATTCAAACCAATAAGCAGGAAGCATTTGTATGCAAAATGCTGCATCGCGCCTCCTCAAGTGAGCATCCAGCAAAAGTTTGTCATGAGATGCATGACTATTTGGCAGTATGAAATTCACCAGGCCTGCTAGTATGATGATAAAGATACAGATATAAGAGAATTGAATGCAATATGCTATGAAGGAGTAGGCTTGTTTATGAGGTCAAGTATGAAAAAAGATTATTTTTTTCCATAAGAATGTAAAAATCTATTTTAATCATCTAGTTTGATTCAGCTGTTACTTCAAAAACATGATAGACTATAGTAGTTATATTCCTGCAATTGAGCAAACTGGAGCAACACTTTTTTTGCTGTGCAATACATCACATTACAAGAATAAAAACAAATTATATTACAGACAGTACACTATGGTGAGATAGCAAAAAGCAGTTTTTCAAATGAGGTAACACAATCACATTATAGCTTCCATGAGAATTTCAAATAATATTGATCAATAAATGAGCTTTCTGAATGGATTGAGCTATGTTAAATAGGATTCATAGAACGAAATGATTAAAAAATAATATTGAATATTATTCTTCCATCTTATTATTCATGTAATTTTATAAACACTGTACCTTTCTGTTATTCCATTATATGATTCATGTAATTCTATAAACACAGCAAAGATATTCAGTATCTGAGAGAATATTTTTGCTATTATTATAAATATCACTATTTGAGAATTGATAGCAATCATTATACAAACAAATCAAGGTTATCACATTAATCATTCAATAATAATCAATCATAACACATATCAATTTTGTCACCTTCATTCTTCAATACAAATACAAGATTAATTATTGGATTAGCTGGCTTATTCCAGCCAGGATTGGATTGGTGGTTTTGACTCACCCACATGCCTAGGCAAATAGCTTATTGACGGGTGAACGCACCGCCATAGCCGCATGCCTCGCCCGAGGCAAATGCTCGTGCGTACGTTGCTTTATATTAGCAAAAATTTCGTGGTGGGGGAAAGAATTTCAAACTCAGCTGATTGAGAAACTGACATTGCTAGTTCAAAGTCGTCAGCATTCAGCTCTATACTTGTCTGTTTCCAGCTTTCATATTTTTGAAAATTTTGTAAAATTTCCACAGTTTTAACAAATTATTTTTTTCACATTCATAAATAATTTAATTTAAATTATGGCTCGTGTTTTAGTTGGTGTTAAGCGCGTGATTGATTACGCCGTAAAGGTAAATGATTTTCATTTCTTTGAGTACCCAACTATTAAACATTTTATAACAAAATAATTTAGAATTTTTAAAAAATAGATGACTTTTAGGCCTAAGCTATAAAAAGTATGTATCTTGATTCAAGTTTGAGTCAATTTCAATAAATCAACAAAACAGATTGAACATCTTTGCTGATTTGCCTAATCTTTAAATATGTAGAATAGCTACTTATTATTTTCCATTCAATTTTTATTTTCTAACCATCAAAGTAACATTACTATTCACTTATAAATAATTTTAATTTATACGTTCAACATAGCCTAGAAATGAGAAAACGTTTTTCTTTACTGATTACCGTACAGTTGAATTAATTAAAAGGAAGCCTACATGAACTCAGCAAGGTTATAAACTTCCTATACTATAGGCTACATTGATTTATAAATTTTCAAATTGAAAACTTTGCATGAATGTGGAAGATAAAACTGCAAATTTATTTTTTGTTTTCTAACCTAAAAATTACAGGAAGTTCTGTAAATTAAAATTTGAAGAGTTATTGATGTTCGGTATATTGATAACAGCTGAACTTTAACCTCAATGTTACCTAATATCACTGACAAGTAGTATTGCAACACTACAGTTCAATTTTATAAAATTATTATGAGAGTTGAACTAATCTGAACTGTGTTGTATCTTAAAAAAATCAATAATAATGCGGAAGTTGAAAATTTCAAAAGTCTGAATTTCTTTCTTTTTAGATAATGTAAAATATTAAAAATTTCCCTGATATATTCACTAACATCTCCAGGAATTGATCTGAAATTATATTAAAAAAAATGTAAGTGTTGTTCATGTACCTTCATAATTGCCCCATTACAGTCATATTCTTTGTATATGATCATATAGTCTCGTAGATATTTGTCCAAACTTATTAATTTGTAGACTTAATTTTTTATTAGACCCGTTAACTTTTTTATATTTTTTTACTATATGAAATAAATATCAATAATCTGATTATAGATAACTTATATCTTTCTGTAGAATGGGAGTTTTATCTTGAACGGTCACATTATAAATATCAGGTAAAATCAACGGTTTTTGATGTAATAGGTAATACAGCTATTACCTTAGATCATAATATTTACTAACAAGTATTTGACAGTATAACACAGTATTTATTGGGTATTAAATCTTCTATAAAAGCAGTCAAAAAATGGATAACCATTCATAAAGCATTCTATTTACTGTTCAAATTCAGTTATAAATATTCGTTTGCTATCTTTTTATGTTATTAGACCAATCTAATAGCATAGATATTTCTAATATTTAACAAATCTATCCTTTCCATACTACGGACCGTTATCAAATCATTTGTAGGCTTAATTGATCATTATTATCAAGGATCAAGAATCCAAATATATTTTAGTGGTTCAATAAATGTATTAATAATTTATTTATTAGAAAAAAATTGGCATTGAATGTAAAGAGAACAAAACACGTTCAGCTGTGAATCTTATTCTATATTGTAGTTCGATGTTTTTTTTCAAAATGAATACTTGAAGTCGTTGCCAATGACTGGGGTCTCCAGATAGACAGTGTCAAAAAAAATTCGGCATATATTCCGGCATTAGAAGCCCGAATGCAAACTTTTAGGCTGTTTCAGACCGTCATAACAGTCTTTCTTTCGAAATTTTGCTCAAGCTACGTACGGCGGTCTGAAACGGGCTGCCAAGATATGACCAAGATATTCACAATAAGTGAATGTTCACACTAAGAGAGAGTATACCGTACATTTTTCAGCAACTATGCCATCCTATCATTTCTACTAACTTTATAACGTGAATTTCAGCATAGGATCATTTATATTACTGTTTAATGAGTTTAATTCAGGTGTAAACAACAGGCATTCGCCAAAACTGCTTTCAACCTTGATTTAAAATTTCAGAGGCTACGTAGAGTTTATGATTTGATGTATATATTGAGTGTATACACTTCAGTATTTGTTTTAATTTTTACTAGTCTATTCTCTCTTACCCAATTCATCATTTATTAATTTTTATATCAATATTGCTACTTATTTTTCATTATTTATTGATATCGATGTGGGATTATAGTTTATTATAGCCTACCATGTAATTTATCATTACTAGAAAGTTTTTTAAGAAAATAAATGTATCTATTATCTTTAAATTAAATTTCTCACCCATTCTTCATTCTTTCTTGGTAGGCTATCTGTGAAGATTGATATTTGATATTTTTGCGCGTATTATCTTATAATTTTCGGAGAAAATAAATGTATTAATTGTTTTCAGATTCGTGTGAAACCGGACAAAACCGGAGTGGTGACAGATGGTGTGAAGCATTCCATGAATCCATTCGACGAAATCGCCGTAGAAGAGGCGGTTCGCATGAAAGAGAAAAAGCTGGCCAGCGAAGTTATTGCCGTCTCTTGTGGTCCCGCACAAGCTCAGGTAATTTCTGTTGCCATTGGTTCGATGGCAATCTCCCATGTTATTTCTAAGAAATACTGACTGTTCCAAGTGTATCTTCATCAAAATTAAGTAGGATAATTACATTTTGATTGATAATGCATAATTTTTTCTTGAAGTGATACACGAATACCCTGGTTTAAAATGAATGTGTGCTTGTCAGAAAAAGAATACCATTGGTTCTCCTGGCAGTGTTCACACATTGAACGACTGTATATTTACTATATTTAACTATAAGAACTGGTAATACGGTATCCTTTTTTCCAACTTATATTCATTGGTAAGCTTAGCTAATTTAAAAAGCTTTTAAGCTATTCTCTGGAATGCTATAGTAACTAATGATAAAACAAATGAATTGTTTTTTGAATCGTTTAATGATAATTATTATAATTTTATTTGCACATTGTGCTGAATGCTGACAGTCGTAATTTTTTATAGATGAAAATAATAGAGTAATAATACATTAGTGAAAGCTGAAAGAATAACCTTGATTTGGGACTGTGTCTATCGTCTACCTGAATTCAGGAGAAAAAATAGCACAAGGTTTGCCTTATTATTTCTCTTCTAATGTTATTCACATTTTTGTACAAATGTACATAATTATATTAAATATTTTTGGACAAAAAATTGTGATGTGGTAAAGTAGCAAAAAGTGACTTATTTTTCTATTCAATTATTAAGAAACTCACAACTTCCAGAAAAGTAGGTATCACAGGTTCAAGTACAAAACGGTTCCAGTTCTAGTTTATACAACAGTCCTAATAATACTTAATTCGAACTCATAATCTAAATTTGTGGAAATAATATTTAAGGGTTCGCCTGTTTTTTTTCCTCCCAATATAATTTTAATCATAATTAATTGTGTAATAATTCATAAATAGAATGGATAGTTGATAAAGGATAGTGATGATAGTTATAAAATCAAGTTTTAGCAGGCATATTATATTATATTCTGTAAAAAAAAATATTATTTACTGTCTCAAACTTGAAATACATCACAATATGATAATATAGAACAACAGGCGTTCAACCAAAAACATGTCTAGCTTTATTATAAGTATTTTTCAAATTTCTTCAAATCCTGCAAAAGATATTATAAGTTTTACTTTAATCTTTAGAAAATTGCTTTAAATTAATCGTCCAATGAGTGTATAATGCTTCTGTATTGTCACTGACCACTGGCAACTATTCAATCAATTGGCAACAGTTGAATATTGGCAATAATTTTCCCTGGCATCTTTTTTCATCATTGGCTCTTTACTAATACATCACGCAAATTTAAACTTGTAACTAATGTAGCTTGTCTTTTGAGTTGAGATTACAATGTATTCTAAATAAAATGGGTCTCAATAGATTATTGGATATTATAAATAGAGTATTATAATCTATAATGTTGTTAGAGTTTCTAACATGTTGATAAATGAGGATTCCCGATTATAAAATTACCAAAAATTTAGTAAAATATATGTAGCTTCAATTGCCAGTGGGTATGGTTTCAAAATTTTCTAATAACATTTATACATACTGTGGTTGAATAGTAACTACCAAACAATAGGTTTAATGATAATTGTATGAAATGTTAATATTTTTCCAAAAGAATGTTGAAAATTTCAACCAAAAAAAAAAAATTGAAAATGTTGAAAATTTCAACCAAAGTAGTCATCAACCCCGGGCTAGAGAACTAGCTTTTAATGGCGCTGATATCTGTCAGCTCCTGTATGAAAAGCTGTGGGTAGTAATCCAGCTGATAGCTGATTTGTGATTTGTAACGAAGAATAATTAGTAAAAAGTTATTTGTTATGTACATTAAATATTATCCTGTTACATACTCAAAAAAAACTAAGATTTAAGTAAATATCTTTGAACTCCATCTGTATAACAACAGTTCAAAGAATATGAGTTGAAAATTTGGTGTTGATTGATGAAAGGTAGGTGGTTATCATCAAACATACAATCGGACTCGAGCCTCAAGTCAAAAGTAAGAACTCGCTGCGCTTGTTCAATTAATATTGTTTCAAAAAGAATGTTGAAAATGACACCCGGTAGCACAAACGTTCATTAATCCCGATTAATTGAATTGATTGAAATGAAAATGAGTTTGGGTTCGAATCACACTAGGCATGCACGTTTTATCATCTCATCACCCACGCACTTTCTATTGGCCGCGCACAAGCTAAAAGCTAATGTGAGCATCATCCGCAATAAAAAAACACGAGAACCAATCAGAGAAGCTCAAAAGTCTATTAACTTTTAATCCCCATTAAATGCTACGAGAACTAATCAGAGAAGCTATATTTTCAGAAAAACCTTTTCTTATTCTATCTCCTGATATATTCAACAGGCTTTTTATTGTGCAATAATATTGCAATATAGATATTGCACAAGCTTATTCGTGAAAGTGTTACTAAAAGTAATTTTAACTGTTTTAAACAAAGTAGATGTACTATTTGGAATAATACGAATAAATTTATATTCCAATAAAATAGTTTTAAAATTTGTTTATGTAAAAATTTGATAGTATTAGATGATGTAAGAATTGAATCTCAAAATATAATAATATTATTGAATGTTCAGGAAACCCTTCGCACAGCCCTGGCGATGGGTGTTGATAGGGGAATACACGTTGAAGTGTCAGGCCCCGAATATGAGACACTGCAGCCAATACATGTCTCCAAAATACTCTCAAAGTTGGCGCAGGATGAGAAGGCAGACATTGTTATTCTAGGAAAACAGGTAAAATCAATTGTATTCATTCATTCATACGTCCAATTATTCAAAAAAATATATATATAAGTTATATATAAATAATAGGTTAATCTTTTATTTTTTCCCAATAAACTACTTGTTTCGACTGATTACGCCATTTTTCAAATAAAATCAAATTTAATTTCCAATGTATTTATTATTTTTAAATTTCATTCGGAGACCAATTGTATCATCTCCAGCTGTAATTAAATTATCACTTAAAATCATCAGCAGTCCTTGAAAACAGGAAAATTTAATGCTTCTCATTCAACCAATGCTGACAGTTCAATGTGAATCTCACTATAATAACAACTACAATAATTACTTTATATAGTAAAACTGTTGTTAACGTCTAGAACAACTTTAATCACTAGACTTGATTGAACTTGTCTTGCTCTGATTTGTAGGCCTATTGTTTGACGTCAGATACAAACTGATCTCGTTGCATTGCTGTACTACATTAACATTCACTTCAAACTGTAAGCATACTGATTGAATGGGAAGTATTGGTGCTATAGATAAGGAATGCTGACAGTTTGAATTGAATCTCCCTTTAGCGTTCTGGCAATCGTCCAAATAATCTGCAGCTCATTGAAAGCATTTCAATTTGATTGAAGACATTATATTTCTCTCGAGGGTTTCTTATATCTTCTTGTTGGATTTAAATGAAATAGAATTCCTCTTATAAATTATTCCTCTTCATAAATTATAACGTGTATACATATATTTATTTATTTATAAAATATGATAATTTCCACTGAGTCTAACAAGACTCATAGTGGTACAAAACAAAACAGCACTGTACATGAATAAACTGTTATTAAACTAGTTAATCCAATTGTATCAATTGTTGACCGAGCGGAGTGAGGTCTAAGATTCAAGACGACGGTTTGGAATTTCTCTTAATGTTTGAATGTTTATTATGTATGAAATTTGACAGGTATGTTCCTTTTTAAATTGCGCGTCGTCGTATTACGCCAATATTAGAGTAAAAATCAGACTAAAGAATATTATTAATCATAAATCAGCTGTCGAGTTGGTTATAAATTGCATGCCATGACGCATGCAATTCAATGTCTCTATGAAACTTGGTAAAAAATCAGCTGCTGTGTAGACTATAAATTGCATGCCTCATTGAATGAAATTTTTATGCACTATTAAAACTAGTTTAGTTCTGTGAACAGTAGACCTCAGTTACATTGCCCTGTTGTTATGTTTTATCAAAAATTAATAAATAATTTATCAATTTAAAATATCTAGAAAAAATCCTAAATAAACATAGAGCTTTCTGTCCTATCGTACCGTGACGTGTCGTCCCAGAATGTGAGTGTGAGCGCTGTTATCAGGTATCAATGGCTGCAACTGTCTACAACGTTGATGGAAAGATACATTTTCAAGATGTTCGATGTTTTTGAACGGGTAGTATTATAGTCCACTAGACAGCTGATTTATGATGAATAATTCTATAGTCTGAATTTTACGGTAACATTGGCGTATGAAGGAGGCTCCTTTTTCCTTTTATATTATCCTTGAAATGCAAAATTTCCAAAAACCTTGTATATACATCGACGCGTAATTTAAAAAGGAACATACCTACATACATATCAAATTTCATGAAAATCTATTACCGCGTTTCGCCGTAAATGCGCAACATAATATTATAAACATTTAAACATTAAGAGAAATGCCAAACCGTCGACTTGAATCTTAGACCTCACTTCGCTCGGTCAATGAACTATTGATTGCATGCAATAACGCATGCAATTAATAACTAAAATAACATAGTATTGTCTCTCGAACTTTCTCTGCTTTGAACTCTGGCTGTCCTGTTGCCAGTAAGTCTTGAAGGAGATTAACTTTTGATGTTAGCATTTTTGATACACAAACCTCAACAGCCATTAGCCGTTTTCACACCGATATCTCGCTGACACGACATACAGACAGGATTTACTCTGACGGATAGTATAAGAGGAGGCTGCGGTTTATAACTGCGAGAGGTCTACTGTTCACAGAACTACTAGTTAGGATTATTGTACATTGAATCCTATCATATTAAGCGAGCAATTTTTGTATATATCTGGTTATTTTTATATCTGGCTATTTTTATATCTGGTTATTTATGTTTTACGGATCTCGAAAACTGCTCTAGCGATTTTTACAAAATTTGGAACATAGTAGGTTTATGATATAAAGATTCGATTGCACTAGGTCTCATTCTTTGGAAAACTCGCTGAACGGCATTAAAAGGATAATTCATCCTTGGAAAACAGATGATAATTTCGTCGTCTCTCGATAACAGAAGATGCGTGTGCCTGTGTGGGAGAGAGACAGAATTATTTCCAGCTGTGTAATCATAATCAATCAGCGAGAAATTTTATCCAGCTAGACAATTTTTAATCGATTTGATCAACATAATCTGATTTGTTGACATAACATGCTAATCCTCCTAATTATAATTATTTTCAAAGTTGATCATTATTTGACCATTTCAAGTGATTAGTGAGTGTTATTTTTTTATTCAATTTGGTTTGTAATAATCGAAATTATTTGTTTTAATATAATATAATCTAAATTATTTGTTTTAATATAATATAATCTAAAAATTTGTTTTCAAATGTTTGAACAGAAAATTGAACCTGAATTCAAGTTCCGGAACATAACCTACTTTTTGGACTATTTATAGTGTATAAATCAAAATTCGAGAAAAAACAGTTTTGGCCTGTCAGTACTTCCCCAATCATTTTAAAGAATTGTGTTCGGTTTATCAAAAGTCAATAAATAAATAACGAGCAAAGCTCGGTGCCCCGATATTTAATGTAAACTATACATTAATTGTTAGAGTTAATGTAAACTATACTATATTTTACAGAATCATTGGAGAAGGTTCCTCACATGGGCGGTTGTCTGTGAATTATTCATACATTTTTTTCTAGTGCATTAACTGAAATTTCGCATTTTATTTATGCATGTAACAGTGAAAAATTGTCAACAGTCATAGAAAGCTGCCACAATACAAACACAGCAACTTCAACTATATAATTATAACTCAATTCTAAACTAAAGCGTTTTGTATGACTAGTAATTGAAATTAATATGTAAGAGTATAATTGAACTGTTCATAAAAAAAAAACTATTGTGAGGTTCTCTTTTAGACTGACAGCGTTATAATTTTATCAAACGAAAATCCAAATCTGAACAAATGAAAAACAAACACTATACATATTTGACAATATTATAAGAAGTATCGACAGTTTAAAGTGAATCTCACTATAATTTATCCCCCAATATTGTTTTACTTATGATTAAAATTATAATTAGTTGTATTATTATAACTATTCATTTTTACAACTTATAGATCACATGAGAAACGAAAATATATCTTTCCTGTCTTCATTGAATGTGAAAGTATGTTATTTTTGTGATGATTTACTCCTATAAATTTAATAATTGAATGTTTTCATTTTGTAGGCAATTGATGATGATTCCAACCAAACGGCTCAAATGACAGCTGCTTTATTGGACTGGCCTCAGGGAGTTTTTGCATCAAAGGTAAGTTGTTCTTATTTATTGTGCTTCGATTTTAAACCAATTGTGAATTTTAAATTAATTAATATTGAAATAAACTTTTGAGTGTTCTCGATATGAACGTGGTAATCTGCATGCTGGACCTCAGTGAGTTTTACTTCAGTATTGTTCAAATTGAATGTGTTTGTGCTATAATGTAATTGAACAGTGTTGTCAAAGAAGCTGAAGAATTGTTCCGTAATGAACAAACACAATTTTATGTCTATTCTATAATCCTATTATATTAAGCGAGCAATCTCTGTATTTATATATCTGGTTATTTTTTTATCTGGCTATTTTTATATCTGGTTATTTTTATATCTGGTTATTATGTTTAACGGATCTCGAAAACGGCTCTAACGTTTTTCACGAAATTTGGAACATAGTAGGTTTATGATATAAAGATTCGATTGCATTAGGTCTCATCCTTGAGAAAACTCGCTGAACGACATTAAAAGGATAATTCATCCTTGGCTGAAACAGCTGTGGATAGTAAAAAAGTGAGTATGTGAAAAATCAAAATATCGCATCCACAAAATTCATAAGATGACGTACAGCCAGCTGTGAAATATAAACACGATCATTTTAGAGAATTGTGTTTTGTTTAACAATAAATAAAAATAACGAGCAAAGCTCGGTGCCCCGATATTTCTATTGAAATGTAGAACTTTTAACATTCATTTTAGTAGAACTGTCAGCATTTGTGTTTTTATTTTCTTTGTGTTATTTATGAGGAATGCTTACATTTTCAAGTGTATCTCTCTATGGGCGGAAAATGTCGACTCTCTCATACTTTTCGCGTAATCCGTCACTTTTGCGCCCTTCATACAGGGACAATAGTGGTCTCCATTTGGACTGGCCATTTTTGGAGTCTACTAAGATTCCGTCTATTGTCCCTGTAAGATGCTGCTGATGTATATTTGTGATGATGTTTTGTGGTGGATGCCACTTGCCCCTGTATGCAGTGCTGGAGACTTTTGGCTGGAGCAGACCGCAGCCGCAGTGCATAAATGCCACCTATCAATCACAGTAATGCCTCTTGACAAAACAGTTAGCCTATCCTTTTCCAACTCCGCACCGTTGTCAAATTGCTTGTTGACTTATAGACGACATAAGAATATGAACTCTTGTCATATTTAAATCTGTATAACTCTTGAAATATACAGGGTGATTCTTAATTATGGTAAAATAATTTAATACGTGATAGTAGAGGTAAAAATAAGAAAAAAGTTCTTATAAGCATATATCCATAAACGCTTCATTAGCGAGCTATACAGGGTGAAAGATTTCGCCCGAAATTCAGTTCCTCTGGTGAAATACACCAATACTGAATAGTTTGGGGACTAGTTTTTGATAAACTTATGCTGGATTAATATGGAAAAATATCTGAAAAATTGAATAAAACTAGTCTGGAAGCTGTAGTGTGAGTAGTTTTTGAGAAAAAAGTTGAAATATGCAAAAACTAAGTAGAAAAACACAGTCTTCTACGTTTGATGCCCAATAACTTTCTTTAATGACCAGTAAACAAATAATTTTTTGCAATAAAAATTGTAGAGAATTTAATTCTGAAAAGAATTATGTTAGTTGTGTAAACTAAATTTAAATAAAAGTTGAATAAAATGTATTCTTATGTAGTACATTACACCACGAAATTTTGCTGTTTTATGAGGAGAGAACTAATAACTCATAGGTTGTAGCTGATTGCAAATAAAATATTCGGTTTTTTATGAAAAGTTTATTTTTATATGAAAGTAACATATTATCTAAATGACATTAAACTTATACCAAAAGACTGAAGATGATGTTCAAAGTGACCTCCTTTGTTCTGAATGCATATGTTCAGACGTCTTCTCATCGATTTTCGGACCCGTTAAAATACTCCAGGAGACTGCTTTATCATTTCTATTCCGTTCAAAATCCTTAATCGGAGTTCTTCAATGGTATCAATAGGAGTATTGTATAATAAGGTTTTCAAGTGTCCCCAAAGATAAAAATCCAAAGGATTTAGGTCTGGTGAACTAGCTGGGCTTGGTACTGGCCCACCTCGGCCTATCCATTGATTTGGAAAGCTGTAATTCAAGTGTTCACAAACAGCAACACTGAAGCGTGCTGGAGCTCCATCATGCATGATTCTCACAAAAGCAAAGTGAAATGGTTACAAATAACTGGTTAATAGATTAAACAAAAAACACAGCGCAGTTACAGTAGGCCTAACTTACAGTTTGTTGTTTTGTTCAACAATGAGCTACGATATTTCTGAAAATAATTTTCAGCTGGAGATTTCTTTTAAAAAATTTTTATTTAAAACAAAATGAATCAGCTGTTCTTTAAATCCATGTTTTATTTGTAATCAGCTACAACCTATGAATTATTAGTTCTCTCCTCATAAAACAGCAAATTTTCGTGGTGTAATGTACTACATAAGAATACATTTTATTTAAATTTAGTTTACACAACTTACATAATTCTTTTCAGAATTGAATTCTCTACAATTCTTATTGCAAAAAATTATTTGTTTACTGGTCATTGAAGAAAGTTATTGGGCATCAAACGTAGAAGTCTGTGTTTTTCTACTTAGATTTTTTGCATATTTCAACTTTTTTCTCAAAAACTACTCACACTACAGCTTCCAGACTAGTTTTATTCAATTTTTCAGATATTTTTCCATATTAATCCAGCTCAAGTTTATCAAAAATTAGTCCCCAAACTATTCAGTATGGGTGTATTTCACCAGAGGAACTGAATTCCGGGCGAAATCTTTCACTCTGTATAGCTGATCGCTAATGAAGCGTTTATGTATATATTTATTTATTTATTTATTCATTTATTTATTCATGGAGACAACAGGTAAAAAACCCATTTTGCCTCCTCCACACTATACAATAATTTCCAGCATAATACAATTTTCAATAAAAAGAAGATAGAAAATATGAGAAAATAATAAATTATAAAAATAGCTAATTATAAAATTAAGAGAATGAAATAAGACGAAAAATAGAAGAAATATACAGTCGTATATAGAATAATAAAAATACATTAACTGAATTCAATAAGAAAAAATGCACACATACTTCAGTAAACTATAATCATTACTAGTATATAGACAAGAGGAAAAGTGTCTGTGTTATGTACTACCACTAGCCTTTATGAGGATAATTGAATAAAAGAAATGCAAGCGCAAATCACGAAATGATGGACCACATACTACAAGACCAAATCATATGAAATCCTTCGGAATTTGGAGAGGGAGAACCAGAAGATGTCCAAGTGCTCTGAATAAGTATTGAAAATTCTTTGAGCTCTACTTAAAGGAAAGTTATAATGTCTTACCGTTCTGGAGCGAGAAATATGAAATGAAAATCCAGAACGTCGTGCAATGGTATTTATATATATGTTAATTTTAGAAAGCAGGTAGGAAGAATCAATTTTATTATTTAACAGATTGTACAGAAAAACAAGTAATTTAACATCACGTCTTACTTTCAGTGATTTAATATTGAACATACTTCTGAGGGAGTTGGTTGGGTAATCGAAGGGACAGAAAACCCTGTGCTTTTTATAATACATGCATCTCAAAAATTTGTTTTGCAAGCGTTCTAGAATGTGAATCTGTTCATTATGATAAGGATTCCATACTTCGCATGCATACTCTAATAGACTCCTTACAATTGATTTGTATAAGAGTAGCAGAGGTACCACATCAGTGAAGGGCGAGCACGTCCTCAAAATGAAACCCATCTGTTGGTTGGCTCTGTTAACTATAATATATGTTTATAAGAACTTTTTTTCTTATTTTTACCTCTACTATCACGTATTAAATTATTTTACCATAATTAAGAATCACCCTGTATATAATCTCATGAAAATTCATTATTAAATCATAAAAATATACATTCTCTTGAAGAATAATATAATATATTATAATATGTTATAATATATTGAGATATAATTGATTATTATTAACAAGAATCAACAATATTATTAGATCAGATATGTTATCTCGGGATGGCGTGAATCAAAGCTATCTACTATAAAAGGTAAAGTGACAACAACGTCTTCCTATCATTTCCACTGACCTTATAACATGAATCTTACTGAATTCTCCGATCTTAATATTCCGAATTTATTTCTAAATTTCCCCAATAATCTAATCATTACAGTATTCTACTCGAATTCTCAGTTTTCACTCGGTTGATTGCATTTACTCGTAACTCAAATAACTCTGTGAACTTGTTTCAAATATTTGTGTTGTTTTGTAAATAGGTAGAGAAGGGAGCATCCGACCTGACTGTCACGAGGGAAATTGACGGAGGTCTGGAAACAATCAAAATCAAATTGCCGGCTGTGCTGAGTGCTGATCTGCGACTCAACGAGCCCCGATACGCCACTCTGCCCAATATTATGGCAAGTTGCTCATTGCTGTCATTATACAGTATTCAAACATCTTGCAATTATTTTTACATTATTCAATGTTTTTCATCAAGTCCGGTCCACACGTACAGCTTAAATGCTAGGTCTCACTTAGCTCGATAGAGACATGATTAAGCGGGGTACGATTAACAAGGGTGCTCTTGAATTATCGATAGTAACAATCGCCGTAGAATCATACGTAGAAACATACGTTCCAGTGCACTAGCGTACCTTGTTTGACCATGTTCAAATGTTTTAACCGAGCTTGGTGAAATCGGATAGTAGAGTTTTATCAAATCTGGTATGATCATGCAAGACTTACGATAAGTTTGTACGTGTGGACTGGGTTGAACACAGTGTTTTATTCTTTAGGCACGATGATTAGACCAAGGCTCTGGGCCCCATTACATAGTATTATGTTAGGTTATTGGTATTTTACCAACTTTCATCATAGACTTAATAATAAATTATAGCCGTGTTATGTGATGGCAACACCTGTCATGCAGCGTTCCGATTCGATCACGGATGACAACGGCTAAGATTGCTCTATGTCACACATGTCCACCTCCCCTCCACCCCACAAAAATGTCGCACATAAGTTGGATCAGAAAGATGCATGACAGGTTTGGCCCAGACTTTATCCAAGAACATTGAAGGCGGAAGCATAACACGACCTTTTTGCCAGGTAATCAAGTATACTATAGTAAGATTCTCTTTTATCAGTATCGGTTGAATAGGAGTGTTGGTTTTATTCATGAGAAATAATGGAAGTATGATTGAATGACAGTGTAGAAAGGTTTTGAATGGTTGCTATGCAACAAAATCGTGCTAAGCTACGCTTTGGTCCAAATATAGTATATAAAAATACGGCGCATTGTTTCTCTCATTGTCTTTTAATAGTATTTTTATACAAGCAGGTAACCCGTGATCAGCATGGGTCTAATTAAAAACTTGACCTACTGACATCTTGAAGAATTTAAAATAGTCATATAACCATCCTCGGTAAATTAAGAATCTACATGAATATGCAAATTTTCAAGTTAATCAGTTCAGTAGCTCAGACGTAATGATGCGTCATTCGTGAATTTCCTATCCCGTAAGTGTATAAGCAAATTCTTTCCTGTATAATATTATAGATTATGATTTGTGGCTTTGTTAGTGAATTAATTTACTGCATTTTTATTATAGAATAAATTTGATATTGGTTTGCAGAAAGCTAAGAAGAAACCGATCAAGAAGGTGAGTCCGAAGGACTTGGGCGTGGACACAGCGGCCAGAATAGAAGTGGTGAGTGTGGAGGATCCACCAACGAGGCAGGCTGGAGTCATCGTGCCAGACGTCGACACGCTCATTGCCAAACTCAAGGAGAGCGGCCATGTTTGATGAGCTGAACAGCAGCTGGGGGCCACACTGGTTAGGGTCAACACTCAGCCCATTATGTAGACATTGAAATTGTAATGAATAACAACTGGAGGTGACACTTTTGTTAACAATTGAGACCATTGTGTAAAATTGAAATTGTAACTAAGGTAGCAGGGATTGAGTGAGAGTCGTTTTTCCTAGTTTCTCAAAAATGTTTCTAATATACAATCACAGTTGTCCTCAACTTATTACAGTGAGATTCACTTATAAACTGTCAGTGTTGGTGTAGGTGCTGCAAAACATCGTTAGATTGGCGATAGATTCGGCATATATTTATTTAAAAACCCGTTGAATGAAGATTTGATGGGTCGCTGCTGTCCCAATCAGTGCTACCTCCAGTTGTTTGTTATTGAGCTCAGTGGTTACTAGAATCAGTACAGTGGACCTGGGACTAAATACAGTATCTCGACTAGTTACAGTTTCGGTGCTATCTCTGCATGTTAGAACAAGGGATAATGAACTACTGTTATTTATTTCAAACATTTTTCTGTTTTTAAAATATTATTTTATTAATTCTTTTTTAATGTAAAACAATTCAATTTTTGAAGACTGTAGATTTTTTGTCAAATATATTCGTTGTGAATTTGGTTACAGAAGCTATTCTATTTAAATTTAAAACCATCTTATCTGTATTATAATATATCATGTATAGTATTTCATTTTTTTCCAAATAATTAACACCTGAATGATACAATGAGATCTCTTAAAGAGATTGAGTCGATTTTATTTCAACAACAGTTGGCTTATTGAAATATTTTTCAATGATTGTAGGTGGTTGAGTTAAATAATACTCCTATTAAATAATAATATAACATATTTTCTAAACTATTGATTAGATTAGAGAAATTGATATGCAGCTTTTTGGTTGAAGGCAATTTGATGGTGTAAATATGTAGTTTTCAAGAAATAAATAATTGAAAAGTGCCGGTGGTAGAGATTGTCATGAAATTAGTCAAATTCCATTATGTGAAATGTCATAGTCTTCTATGTGTGTTCAAATTATAAATTCCATAAACTAATGTACTGCTTGTGAGAATCAATGTTGTTCAAATTGTTTTTTATCAGAAATAATATTTTATGATACGAACATGTCTTTCTATGATATTTGTTTTCCTTGATGGTTTCACACGTAAAATCACGTCTACTCAAACAACTGTGATTGCTGATATTGCAAATTTAGATTTTATCTTTTTAACAAGTTTTACCATAAATATAATACCGTAAGTTCAGCCATTCACATAACTGTACACCAAAGATGTAGTTTATATGTTCAGCTATTCCTTTTCAGTATACCTATACTGGCAAGAGCCCCAAGTTACATTTTTTCTAAATACAGTAATAATAATAATATTCGTATGGCATTTATTGGTGGGGAGCGGGAGTTGCTGATGAAAGTTCTACCTCGCCTGAATATATCATTAAAGCCGTCAATGGGATTTACATTTTTTCTAGTTGATGCAAACGGCAACCGAGATAATACATTTGGCTCTTATGAGAGTGTCAACTCTTAGTCAGGATGAAAATCTTTGAACACTTTCATAAGAATCAATGGTATTCTCGGTCGTAGGCCGCGGTCGGATAAACGAAAACTTACCTTTACCGCAAATCGGATGAATAAGGGATTGATGAGTGAAGCCGTATAGCAATACCTTCTGTTGTAAAAATAAAGTAAATATAAGTAAAATCTATAGTAAAAACTGTGAGCTTTCCTTATAAATAACACCAATATGATCCCCCCCCCATTCAACTAATGCTCACAGGTTGAAATGAATCTCACTGTAGTTGCATGATTGGTTTAATATGATGCTGGTTGGTGTAATTTATCAGATATATGAATTTATCAGCCACAGATCACCTTTCAAAGGGAAAATATATTTTTTCACATGATTCTATAGCGAATCTACTGGTAAGTTGGAATGAATATCACTAAAAAACCATATATTATATGACGTGATGAAGCGTAGACATTTGAAATTCAACTAGATTGACCCAAAATACAGCGAAAATTAGACCACCGCCGTTTGATAGTGAGGGCTGTATTCTAAGGCTGGCCACTAACGGCAGAACATGCGCATGTTTATATTTATGCACAGACACATTTACATCATGCATGTTCATCATCAGCGAGAGGCTTCTAATATAAAATGAATAATAATAGTTTATTGCCAAAATTAATACATGTTAACATTTCATAATAGATATAGTATGAAATCATTCTATTAATTCCTTAGAGATAATTCGATAATGGGAAACAAAATAAAAACAAAACAATTTAAATACACTATTGGCATCACCCAGCAAAGGAAAAATCCTGTCCGCTGAGTGAGAGTATGGTATGTTGATATAACATATTGTAATAATATTACTTTTGAATTTTTCCACGCTATAATAATGATGGCATAGAAAGTTAGGCTGGTATGGTAATGACTAGGGCTCAATATAAATAGTCTTTATAGTGCCTTAGTAATGACCATACTTTATACTCCTTGGTAATGACTGTAGGTTACTTTGAGAAAATGAATTGACATAATAAAAGTGAATAAAGAAATAATACAATGTAAGATAAATAGAATACAATTTAATTACAATATAAATATTTAAAAGAAATAGATTTAATCAAATTAATTTTTTTATAAAAGATTACATTGTATTGAAATAGATGCTTATATTAATGTTAAAGATTAATAAATAAATTAAATATATAAAAAGGTAGCTAAAATTAGAAAATGAAGAAATAAACTTGAATATATATTATAAAATAAATACTTGAAAAGGTGAGATTAGATTGTATTTTGTGCCAATTAAGCCTTGTACACACGTACGTACAGATTCGCGCAAACAATCATATTTACACATGCCTCGGAATTCACTGTAAGTCCTTGTGGACGCGTTCCACGTATGCCTCGGCATTCAAAAAGCAATCTGATTTGCAGACGACATGAAGACATGGTAGATGTAAATTTTCCACATCATGATCATGACAACAATGGTCTCATTTCATCATTGAAGAATTTTCAAAATGTATCTAGTGCTAGTCTATGCTAGTTTTAATGACTAGTATAATAAAATCGGAAATAAAACTTAACAAACCATGTTGGTGGGTTGAATGATTGTAGGTTGATAGATTGAAGTAAGGAAATAAATTGCTACATGACATAAGATATGAGATTGCCAATTCAAACTTTATTAGGATGTCAAAACATTATTTTGTTGATATACTGAATCTTATTAAACTAGTTATCAAAACAAATTATACCATTATGAGGGAAGCAATAACTTCACAAGAACGATTGGCCCTAACTTTGAGATTCTTGGCATTAGGTAATTCAATTGTTGGTTTACAATATCTATTCTGAATCCCAAAACAGAAAATTTCTACAATAAATCCAGAAGTTTTGATGACCTAATCAAAGCACCAAACACTGTCCCACGAAATTGACAGTCTTCTTTAACCAAATTAGCCATAAATTGAATCAAATACTGAATTACTGTTCATTTTAAACCAACTCTGCTCATACACATGACAAAACAAGATTCTCCAAAAGATTAGCTTCAAGATTTACCTTCAAGGAATACTAGTTTAAAGTTTGAATGAATCTCACTATAGATAGCCTTGCCATCTAAAACGTATAATAGCATATTAAAGATTACAATTTTAATTACCAACTCTGATTGATATCATAAAACAAGCACAAGATGATTTGATAGCTACAATAAAATATGTGATCTATACTTAGTTGTAGAAATCCTGTAGAAAAGTTATTTTCACTTAAACGATAGGCTACAGTTCTAAATTTTTTAATCATAATGCAAAATATATACTCCATGCATGTTTCTATTTAAATATTTGAGACTCCACATATCATACAAAATTACAAAAATCCTACAATATTTACTATTTACTATTCATTATTGGATCACAATTTGATTTGTCTGTCATTCATTAACTTAATTCATTGGTATTATAGTGAGGTCCACGTTACCCTTTCAGACCTGATTTTTCTATTGGAAACAAAAAAAATATTTTGGTGTTTTATATTGTCCCTTATGACCTTATAAGCATAAGTATGTAATTTCATTGAAAAAAATCGACCCCTTCACCCAAATTTTCGTTGTGTATATTATGCCCAATTCTCACCAGTGGTCGGCAAGCGCAATCTGTAAAATCACTCATATGGTAACAGGAAAAGATCTTTAGCAAGTAACACTTTATTATATTCCATCAATATTTATTTACAAAAATTAAAAAAAAAAACTATAGAAGAATGAAAAATAGTTAAATTTAGTTGAAAAATAGTTGAAAAATAGTTAAATTTAGTTGAAAAATGGTTTACATGAGAATAGGCATCATTTTCTGTGAAATTACACAAAACAGTTTCTGTATTTAGTAATGCACAGGTGAACACCACATTTGTCGCAATAAAAATGTGTCTTTTTACCGCAGTTTGGACGTTTACATCTTTTCCCCTCCACTTCCCCATCAAGATGTGGCATATGGTCGACTCTGTGACTGCATCCATGGATGGACGAACTTCACAGTTTGCTCGCTTTGTTGTAGATGGAATTACAATATCTTCAGTGGATGGTCTGCCTCGTTTTCTCTGCATTGTTTTACCTACTGTCACCAAATCCCCAGCTACACTCATCCTAAATGCAAGTAGATCCATAACATCTTTCTTTGGAATTGATAGTTCTTCACAGTTCTTTTTATATTCTAACCAACTGTTTGCTAATGCAAGGTCTACAGCATGGAATATCATTCGGAGTGTCCATTTTTTGGATCTTATAAACACTCTATACAGGCTTATGAGTTGATCAATAAGATCTACACCCCCCATAGAATGGTTGTATTGCTTTACAATACTTGGTCATGGAATTTCAATGTACTTACTTTCTATCTTTGACCATTGACGCACAGTATCTCTTTCTTCAGCACCAACAAAATTTGATGCAAGATTGACAGTTCTGTTATCAAGCCACTTGACCAAAACAATATTATCATCTCTATCTACGACTTCATCATGACTACCACGCTCTTTTCTCTTCATTTCTTTGTCACACAATAAAGGATTTGAAAATCTGTTGACTCTTATAGTACCGGCAGCATAAATATTATTTTTCAATAAAATCTGCAAAACTTGATATGAAGAGAAGTAATTATCAAAAAATAACTTGTGACCAGCCTTGGAAATATTTTTTGTTAGATGTAGAACAACTGATGCACCCAGTCCTAGATTTTTCAAATTGTCTGGATCAAGGCCAGTTGTTGCACCCTGGTATATCAACATTCTATACACTAACCCAGAACGTCCACAAAGAAGAAATATTTTTATCCCCCATGGGTATGGTTTATTCTTCACATATTGTTTTATTGATAGCTGTCCACGGAAGGGTACCATCTGCTCATCTGTACAAATATGTTGCTCCACTTGCAATTGTTGGCATCTTTTTTGTATAGAGTCATAAATTGGTTGCACTTTGAACATTTTGTTAGTGCAACCAGCTGGTCTCTCCAGATTGTTCACTAGGTGGAGGTTGGAACGCAGTTGAAAGAACCTATCTCGTGACATATTATCTCTAAAAAGTGAAATTCCGAGAATAGTATCCCAAAATAGACGAACTCGTGGGAATTTCAAACATCCAATTGCGATGTGGAGAGCAAACAGTACTTCTATTTCTTCTTGTGTAGTGTTTTTGAAATTATTTACATCTTTCTGAAGGGCATAAATGTTTGTACAATCAGACATCAATTTGAATAGATCATCGCCGATATATTTTTTAAACTAAGTTCATGGAGATTCAACATCTGTTTTGGGTTCAGTAACTTCTTCCTCCCATATCACAACACGTTCAGTAAAAGTGTGTCTACTTCTACACTACTGAATGTTTTTTTTCGAAGTAACTGTATCCTTGTATTGGAAGCTACTGGAAGTCACATTTTGATCTGTCACATCATTATCGATCGTTTCCAAACTTACCTCACCATCATCATCATTACTAGTAGTAATTACTTCATTCCGGCTCACTGCATCTGCTCCTATTTGCTTCACCTGGTGATCAATTTGAGGAATAGTCAACTCATCGTCGGATTCTCCTTTGTTGATGATTTCTATGTCTGAAAGATTTCCATCTTCTAGGCAGTCAACGATGTCACTAGCTGTTAGTTTTCTCCCTGGAACATAGAATTGAACAAAACTCATGTAGGCTAGCATAAAAAAGTGGAACAAACAAAATATGATAAAAGTTCTAATTCATTCTGAATTTCCTGTATAGTTGGTGGAATCTCACCTCATAAATGTATGATAAATTCAATTTACCTAATTTTATTGAATCAATGAAGTAGGATAGATTTAAAAAATAGTGGCATCAATAGAACATCATTACTACAGACCGCTTGAGTGAGTAGAAATATTTCATCTTCACTTGATTACATGTTTTCTAGGTTAGAACCAGCGCTGGCCCAGTCAACTGTTGAGACTGGTTGTGCAGAATTGTGCACAAGTAATTTCACAGTCAAAAAAACCAAGATAAATATTTCCCAACAGATACAGAAACTATTTAGATGCAAAGTAAGATATTTATACATGACTTAGTAAACTTTGTTACTCAATAATTGATATAGTTTGATTGATATAAAGTAAATCAGATACACTTACCATCTCCAGTTTGTTTGGCAGCAGCCATGTCTTCTGCAATGCGATGTAGTTGAAATATTATCCAACAGATGGGGCTGCCAGCTTCAAAACAGTCAGAAATAGAGTGCAGAATCATGCTCATTTGGTCTCTGATGATGTAACTATTTTCTGAATTAAACTACAGGCCCTGAAATATGATGTGCATAATTATGCACATAGGGTCTGAGAGGGTCACGTTATAATGACAGTATTTGATGAACTTTGGTTTTGCTATCCTTCTCTATCATTCGACAAAGTCGGTGGTACTATCCTTTTCTAGGTCCACAACGATGCCAATTATGTTTTTGACAGTGTAGAAATATAATTAATTAATGCAGAGAATCGGCATCGCTATTCTTCTATTTTCATCCACTGTCATTATAACGTGGACCTCACTATAGGTTATGGCGCCCTCAATGTTTACGTTTTGCCTCACCCGTATGGCAAAAAAGTGTCCACACGTGCATTCAATGCTTTGAGCCTTTGAGCACGCCAAAATACCGACAGGGTTCACCGGTTCGCCCACATGCCTCGGCGAACAGTGTCCAGACGTGCGAATGCAAGCCGAGGCAAACCTACGTGTGTACACGGTTTTACTTTACTTCTTGCTTCTCTGTTTTGGCTGGTTGTGTCTGGAATATTATTTAGGGCCGCGGAATTGGAAATATCTGGAACTCAAAATATCAATGTTAAATGTCCTATGCTTGAAAACTGTTGCTGGGTGGAACTCCGAATATTTGTCAGACAGCGGAATTGGAAATATCCGGAACTCGAAATATGTTGCTAGGTGGAATTGGGAGTATCTGGAACTCAAATTATTTGTTTGTCAGATGGCGGAATTGGAAATATCTGGAACTCAAAATATCGGTGTCAAAGTGAGAGTACTAGTAATGTGTTTGTGATTGAGAAATGGTTAAAGTCTGACTTATTTTCTGGAATGATATGGTCTAATTAGCTGACTTAGCATAATATTCATAGCTCATTATATATTAATTTTGGACGGAAATATTGGACTTGAACTTTAAACAGTAAAAACAACTTGGTTGTATATTGTTTGTATATTGGTTTATCAAATAATAGTCATGTACATATTATGCAAGTTCTCAAAACTCTGCTATCTGTTTCAAACAAGACTGACGACTGTTGATGAATTTATTTTAGGTTAACTATATAGAATACTTCATATTTGTTTTGCGATAAATTTGTTTGATCACACATTTACCCAGTCTTGCTAATAACGATCGATATTGTGAGTTCGATATATTTCCAATTCCACATACTTTCAATTCCACCAGCTGACAAGATATTTTGAGTTCTGTCGGCCTGCACGATATTCAAAGTTCCGCCTGTCAACATATTCGGAGTTCCATATATTTCCAATTCCGGCTAGCTGCAAGATATTTTGAGTTCCAGATATTCCCAATTCATGCGACCCTATTATTTGAGGGTGAGTTTTGTACATGTAATTATGAATTATTGTTCAAGTGGATTTATTATAAATATTTTTTTGTGAACATTGTTTGGAAGTGGATTCATTTGTCTAAAAGAAATGATATGTACCTAGTACCGAATGTTCACAATTTAAAACAAAATCAAACTAACATAAAGAAAAAGAAGAAACCAAAGGAAATAACAACAAATAAACCACTGGAAAATTACAAATTATAATGATAGAAAAATAATTAAACTCAAATAGAGTGGTGAAGAGAAAATAAACAAAAATAAATCAGATACAAAAACCTAACCTCAAAAAATTTTGCTCGAGGCGTTTCACTGAAATCACAGCTGTGTTTCTGTGATGACACAACAATGTATGACGATTTAGTCACAGAATAAGTTTGTATACTGTGATTTAGTAACATGCATTATCTACCATTAGTGGCCGGCCACTAGCAAGAATAGCATCTGTTAATCTGTTTGGTTTTGGATGAATCGCTGAAATCGAAAATGTTCGTATCTATGAAAAATTCGTAAATCTCCAACACATCTTCAAAACCACGCAAACTAAACTAGGCCCTATATTTTTACTGATTTTAATTCTTTACATTTTATTAAAGTTATTATAAGAATTACCAAGAAAAAGAAAAAGGCAATCTTTGAAAATGTTAACAAATTTATTACAAACAAATTCAAACATGGATCAATAAATAATATTTCAAGCTTAAAATTTTATTGATACTGTATTTGAAAAATAAAACTTAATAGATTATAAATAGCTATTTACTGATTCTTTTAATTTTATATCAAAGTATATATGTTTATAGGTTTGTAGATTGAAGCAGAGCAATTATATTACTTTCAAAAATAAAATAAAGTCTACGTTGATTTCTCAACTTATATATTATATACTTATTAAGTAACAATGATTACGGTATTTTAAATCAGTCGCATTAATACCATTTTCAAATATATTTGCAAGCTAATTATCGAAAAAAATTGTATTTACAGTTCAACTTTATAAATATCTATCAATAAAATAACTCACAGGCTAATCTATTAATACATTCATCGTTAAATTAAAATACATTAAATATTGAAAATAAAATACCCGTTTTCAGTCAAGTATCAACAAACAACTTTCCATAAGATTTAAAATTAATTTTATTTATCCTCCAAACAATGGATCTCCTAAATAATGGCAACATTTATACTTTTGAAATTTTCTTTAATGAGTTCATAAAAGTTTCGTTTTTAAATCACTTGAATTTTAAACTTTCAGCATCTTATTTTGAATCACTAGCAGACAATATTGAATTTGTAACACTCAAATTATAACAAAAAATGATTAATTTACTATGATATTAGGATGAAACTCTAAAGCTGGATCAACACTTAACTATTTTTGACAAACATGATTGTTAAGGGAATTCAAACATATTGAAAATTGCTCAAATTATTTCAACAAACAGTCATAACTAAAGCTGCGTTTACACCAAAGTTATAAACAAAATGTTAATAACTTAACCCTTTTAGATTCTATTAGATTGTACGGAACTTGACAACACATATGTTCATCATGTGTATGATAAGTTATGTTCAATCTAGTAGAATCTATAAGGATTAAATTATTTACATTTTGTTAATAACATTGGTGTAAACGCAGCTTAACAAAACTTTATTTGAGTCCCAAAAAAACAACCTTTGGTTTTCTAAAAAAACAACTAATTATTCAAAGCAGGATATAAATGTATATATGAACATTTTAGAAAAATGTGCCATAAATAACCAACTTATCTACTAAAATATGAAACTAGATTCTTTCTAACACTAGATAACAGGAAAATGTTTTTATAATAAAGCTACATAGTTGATTTTAGATTAGTTGTCTCATTAAATTTGTGCTGGATAGCCGTAAGCCACGTTGAAAATATTTAATCATGTCGGACTTGAAACGTTTGAACGGCAATTAGTCCCAGACAAATGGAATTTGAACCATCCACTAGCATTATGTACGTGCATCAATTATCAAACGAAAATCGAAATTGATAAGCTATTAACTACCTTGAAGATTATTTCTGCGAATGCATACATTTTGACAACAGCTAGAAGAAAATTCGATGAGCGCTATTATCCAGTATTTATTTGCTTTGCTCGGTCAAATATGTTTCACAGTAGCGCTTATAGAATTTTCTGCCTGTCCTTCCTGTAGTCAATTTATGCTTTCTGCAGTAGCAGGAGTCTCCAGGGTAGTACATAGCATATTGGCTTTAATTTTAATTTGATAATGATTCTATATTCGTTAGGTGGCTTGCAGATTAACAAACAGCCAGTAACATTAGTGTACGGCAACATGGGCATCTTTTCAAGCGCAAATGTAGCTATTTTTCACGCTCCTTGTGTGAACACTGTTAACAACCAATGGAATTAATTTTCTGGCCGATTGATTAGAATTGATAGAGTTCCCCTCAACTGAAGCATCATTCAACCAATGCTAACTACTTGGCATGAATCGCACTACACTAATCTTATAGAGAGGTCTACGTTATAATGACAGTGGAGAAAGATAGGAGAACAGTGTTTCCGATTATCTGCATTGCCAATGCCTTCTACAGAGGATAGCTGATACCAGTATATCTTATGTAATATTATCTGTTCATTCTTGTATAAAATGATGAATTATATTTTAAATGCCAAGAAAATATGTTTTTATGATTTAATAATAAATCTTCATGATTGAGAAAGGATATCTTGTTAATGTCAAGAACCGATCTGGCAACGTTGCAGAGCTAGAAAAGGATAGCACTATCTGCTTTGTGAAATAATAGACAAGAATAGCAACACCAATGTTAATCAAATACTGCCATTATAACGTGGATCTCACTATAATATCTATGTGAATGAATCAGGTGAGCAAGACCTGCCAGTCGAAGCGCTGGTTGTTGGAGTGTGTGATGGGCGGAATAGGCAGCTGCTTGAGTTGCCACTCGGAGGTTGACTGCTCTAGCATGGCCATACTGCAGTAGGGGATCTTCTTGATGAGTGAGGTCATGTCCTGGCTGGAGCGTGGCTCATGCCCAGTCAGCTGACGTGAGCACACGTCCAGCGTGGCCGCGTGGCCTACCATCAGAATGTTGCCACCTAAACACACAAATATCACTGAGAAATAATTCCTATAGTTGCTATGGGCAACCAGGTACGCCTAATCTTGTTAGCTTGGTAGTATTTTTACTTTCCTTGCCCTATTAGCATAGGTAAGGAAAGTATTGCTTTCAAAAAAATTAAGGTACCCAAATTTCTATACGTTTCAAGGTCCTCTGAGTCCAAAAAAGTGGTTTTTGGGTATTGGTCTGTATGTCTGTGTATGAGTGTCTGTGTACACGATATCTTCTTCCAATATTCGATATTCTTCCAATAAACAGAATAACTTGGGACATTTGGGACTTGAGGTCCTTACACTAGAAGGATCCGACACGAACGATTTCGATCGAATGCAATTCGAGATGGCGGTTAAAATGGCAAAAATGATGCCAAAAACAGAGGTTTTTGCGATTTTCTCAAAAAAGGCTCCAACAATTTTGATTTTATTCATACCTAAAATGGTCACTGATGAGCTCTATCAACTGTCACAAGTCCCATATATGTAACAATTTCAGGAGCTCCGCCTCATCTGTCCAAAATTTATTTTTTAGATTTCCAATTATCAGGCTTCAGATACAATTTAAACGAAAAATTCCAAGTGGAAAAGATTGGGCATGAAAATCTCTACAGTTAATGTCCAGTAACATTTTCACCTAAAATTGAAAATAAGCTCAAAATTCGGGAAAATGTGATTATTCGAATGCAATCTTAATGTGAGAGGCAACCGTTGATTCCAAGTATTAGATACGCCTATTCCACCCCCTAGGTTATCTAATATTTGTGAAGTATTGCTAAGACGCGGATTAGCTACAGCCGGATATGGGTCGGGGTCAGTAGCCTTACTGACTGGTGGAGATACCGGACCTACACTTCTCCCCCTATCCTGGTTCTTTATCCTCTGTTTCTGTCGCGAGGTATTTAATTTCAAAGGAAGAGTGTTCGCCCGTGCCGTCGCTGGCCGATTCGGCCCTCGGCCTTTGAAATACAGGGTGGGTGTTAAATGGGATTAAGATAACCCTATACAAGGAGACAGATCTGACTATCAGATCCCTACAAATAATTCTATTTATAAAGGTAGTACGCAGTCTGAACCAACTGCGAGCTGACGGCGGGCAGACTGGATCTGCAAGCCCGGAAAGAGGTTTTTCTATGGGGTTTAAGATAAGAGCTATAGGGTAAAGGTATGATCGATTTATAGAGTTGTTAGTGGTATTTAAGATATAGTTAGGTACCTGGTTTACCATGACATATAAAACATGAGACTGTCCATCACATTCGAACAACTCCGGGACCTCCAGTTTCAAGTAGAGTTCGCCGGTTATGCCCTGAAAAATTGAAAATTGCTCCCAAAGAATTTGATGACATGTTAAAAGCTGGAACAACTCGCCCTTCAGAGAGTTCTTGGTCGTCTCCGTTACACTTAGCACCGAAAAGTGACTCATCTTGGCGTCCATGTGGCGACCTTCGCAGGTTGAATTCTCGAACAATCCCAGATCGTTATCCGGTTCGCCACATACAAGATGCTACTTATTTTATTGATGGATGCACAATATTTTCGAAAATTGATTTGGTCAAAGCTTATCAGCAGATACCAGTTGCTGAGGAAGATATCGGTAAAACCGCAATTATCACTCCATTTGGATTTCCTTTTATGACATTTGGTCTGCGGAATGCTGGACAAACCTTTCAACGATTTATGGATGAAGTTTTACACGGATTGGATTTTTGCTTTGTTCATATGGATGACATTCTCATCTATTCACGTTCTAAAGCGGAGCATGAAGAAGTGTTTTGAAACGTCTTGTAAAGTATGGCCTGGTCATCAACCCACTAAAATGCATCTTTGGTGTCTCCGAGATTACTTTTATTGGATACAGCATATCTGCTGCCGGTATTCGAGCACCTGAAGACCGTGTAAAGATAATCCAAGAATATCCTTTACCAAAAACCGCTCAAGGGCTCCGCCGTTTTCTTGGCATGCTCAATTTCTATAGGAGATTCATACCACATGCTTCTGAGTACGAAGCTGCTCCTCTACATAGCGCAATCAGTAATCCACTTTTGAAAGGCTCCCAACCGATTGGTTGGACACCTGAACTTGAAGAAGCATTTGAAACCTGCAAGAACTGCATTTCTTCAGCTTCTCTCCTTGTCCTTCCCCGAATTGGCGCATATCTGAGTTTTCAACAGATATACAATATGTCAAAGGCACCCAAAACATTGTTGCTGATACACTTTCACGTATTGAAGCTATTAATACAACACTTGATTATGAGTTATTGGTAAAATCTCAAGAAATTGATGAAGAACTTAAGAAACTAATGCCAGAGAATTCTTCTCTCTCATTGGAACGTGTACCCATTCCCGGACCCAATGCTTCACTCAAGCTAGTCAGCAACAGATTTGTTTGGCCAAACATGAACAAGAATTGTCGAGATTGGGCTCGCGCTTGTACTGGTTGTCAACGATCAAAGATTACTCGACATGTTCATGCTCCTTGTGGAAATTTTGTGACACCTACAAAAATATTTTCTCATATCCACGTCGATCTGATTGGCCCACTTCCTCCTGCACGATCTTTCAAATATTGCTTAACGGTCACAGATCGTTTTACTCGATGGCCAGAAGTTTATCCACTATCTGACATAACTGCAGAGACAGTGTGTCATGCACTTTTGGATTGCTGGATATCTCGTTTTGGTTTCCCAGAAACTGTGACTACAGATCGCGGGACACAATTCACTTCCAACCTCTACAACACATTCGCCAAGCTATTTGGGATTCGACTCAGAAGTACAACAAGTTGGCATCCTACATCAAACGGTATGATTGAACGATTCCATCGCCATCTATAAGCCGCAATTATGGCTCATGCTAATTGGATTGAAGTATGGCTATAAGGCTGATTGGGTTGAAGCCTTGCCTCTAGTACTTCTTGGTATTCGATCTGTTTTCAAGGAGAATATCAAGGCTACTACATCCGAAATAGTCTATGGAGAGACTCTTCGTTTGCCATTTGAGCTGCTTTCTTCAAAACCACAAGACAATAATCTTGACATCTCGGACAGTTTTATTTCAAGCTTGAGAGAATTCATGTCGCATTTACGCCCCATTCCAGCAACAAGACATGGTCAACCGTCAATGCGTCTTTGTGTTTAAGGAACTGTCCACATGTAGCCACGTCTTTTGCGAGAAGGACCAATCTTAAGGGCACTTCAGCCGCCTTACACTGGTCCCCATGAGGTGGTGGACAGAGACGATAAAACCTTCACATTAAGGATTAATGGTAACACCGCTAAGGTTTCCATTGACCGAGTGAAGCTAGCATACATCCTTCAAGACGACTCACCTCAGCCTTCCCACCCTGTTCCAGGAAAGAAAGTAAGCTTCAAGATTTCGGATGGCCAAATCGTCTGCCTTGTCGGTCTACCGCCACTAACCTCTTGGTTTTTGTGGACAGAGTGTCTCAGGTTCTTGATAATGGAGGTAGAGTAGATGTTATCTTCACATATTTTTCCAGGGCTTTTGACACCCTTAATCATAGGGTCCTTTCACTGAGGTTGAGGAGCTTTGGATTCAGTGATGGATCTATAGCTTTCTTGATGAGCTATCTTTTGCAGAGAAGTCAATATGTTATGTACAATGGCTTCCAGTCTAGATCTTTCTGCGGTTTTTCTGGGGTTCCTCAAGGGTCAAATTTGGGACCCTTGCTTTTCCTCCTATATGTCAATGAGCTGCCTGATCTACTTGGCAATTCTGAGTGTCTCATGTTTGCTAATGACACGAAGATTTTCAAGGTGATCAATTCTGTTGAGGACTGTATTCAACTGCAGCAGGATATCCATAAATTGACTGGTTGGTGTTTGGATTCAGGGCTGGCACTCAACGTTAGAAAGTGTAGATCAATGACATTCACTCGTCACAGATCTCATTTTACATATGATTATGTGATTGGTGAGACTAAGTTGGATAATGTGCACATGTATAAGGATCTTGGGGTGGTCATGGACACACATCTTAGTTTTGAAAATCATATTGATTATCTTATTAGTAAGAGCAATCAGATGATGGGCTTTATATGCAGGACGAGCTCATTGTTTGATAATTGGAGGTCAATTCTCTATATATATAGAACTCTGGTCAGGAGTGTGTTGGAGAATGCAGCACCAGTTTGGAATCCGCACTATATAGTATCCACCACGCGATTGGAGAGAGTTCAAAATAAATTCCTGAGATACACTTTTTTCAAGAGATATGGACAGTCTTGTGCTATTGATTTTCCATCAGATGAATTGCGAAGGACCTTCTTGATGCCTTCCTTGAAGAGCAGGAGAGATTTATTTTCTATTCTTGTCTTTTACAACATCCTTCACAACAGAATTGATTCACAATATCTCACTTCTAAAGTATTTCTTTCAGTTCCAGTCTTAAGCCGAAAACAGTTCATAGGAATTTCTCCCCTCTAAATAGAATCCCTAGATTAATGAATAGTCTCGGATATGGAATAGATGTGTTTGCGGATGGTCTGAACACCTTTAAGAGGAAAGCAATCCAATGAGTTTGAGTTAGTCATTTCATCTTAAAAGCTGCTGCTTCTATGTGTCAACTCCTTTAATGCCGTTTTTTCTCTCTTTTTTTCAATTTCGTTTATTAGACTTAATCGAGTTCCTAGTTTGTAATAGTTAATTCATCATCTCATTTTATTATTTTCCTTGTACTGATTATCAATTTATTATTAATTCCATCTTCATTAATTTTTTCTAATGAATTATTATTTTCATTCATTTCATTGTATTCTTTCTTATTCAAAGATTTATACTGTATATGCTTATAATAATTAGTTTATCATTATGATTTTGAATTTTTTAATGTATAAGTTTTTATTCAAAGTTTATATATCTTTATATATGAAGCATATGCCTCATATATTTTAAGAGTATAAGCAAATGCTCAACTTTATTCATATGTGTTACAACATAACCTCAAAATTAAACAGCTGGAAGTAATCACAATTCACCCACGACAGCTCTATACGCTATCTGTCGGCAAAAGTTGTAACAACAATGGCCGACTCATAACTACATGTTCGCGTTCCAAATTTGACTAGTTGGTGGGAAATATTTGTTGGAAGGTATTTTGAATAACATGGAATATTAAAAAAATATTTCTAAATTTTTATAGTATACTAATATGAAGTATGTAATAGGTAATTTTAGCATGCAAACATAATATATTTCATATGTTAATCAAATTTCAGGTCGAGGTATTGAATTTGGTTGGCTCAATGACTACTCTATTATGCTTCCTCATCTGAGCTTAGACCTTCTAATCTGTAAGTTTTTAAAATAGAGATGCTTCCCATGTTAATTGAATGAGTTACTTTTCCTCCCTAGGGAGTTTTTCTGTTTTTTAGGACCAAGAGTGAAAAAGTGACACTTTAGTATTATGTTCCAGAGTAAAGTAAGTACTTTAAACAGTAGGTGGAGGAAATAGTTATTTGAATATCTAGAGTGAAAAGTGCTGTTTTTTCTCCCTGAGGGAAAAGTTTGAAGCCCGAGGCGAAGCCGAGGGCAACAATTTTCCTAAGGGTTTGTCTTCCAAACTTTTCCTCCCATACCCTTTTATGAGCATTCATTGCCTGGACCATGTATGTAGTTTGGCACTGACCATCGGCCTGCGTGTTGGCGATAACAGCGTCCATCATGCGATGGCTGCGCGTATAGAACTGCATCACACTCTCCTGCTGCAGGGCGGTGAGCTGATCTAGTGTGAGGGTGGGCCGATAGGTGGCGTCCACATTGTAGCCAGCGCGTCGCAGCTCGGCACACGACAACCAGTCTGGCAAACTGCTCGGGTACCAGGCTAGCCACTCGAACAGTCCCGGTTCCACTTGCATCGCTACTGAGTCCGCCAGTCCGCAACCTATGTCCACAGTCCACTAACTAATTATCAAACTTTAAAATATTATAAAAATGTGCTTACAATATTAAGCGCATTTGTGTTAAGAACAGTAATGTTGTGTTGAGTTGACATCTTATAAACCTGAATCATCTCAGAGATTCAAGTCGATTGAAGAACAACAAGAATCTAGTAGCTAGCAACTAGTCTTTAGTTCTAGCTATACGAATATCATTATACAGCTGACTCTAAGAGCTTGTTCACATGACAGCGATTTACGCTCGGTTGTCGCTCGATTGGAAGAAAATCGCTCGGTTTGCCAGCCTCGTACACATGCCAGCGATTCATGAGCGGTTTACGCTCGGTTATGATAAATAATTACTAGGTACATGTTGTACCGCTCATGAATCGCTGGCATGTGTACGAGGCTGGCAAACCGAGCGATTTGGCAATGTACTCAATCTTAATATCTTAATATATGTACTTACTCTTAAACATATATTACTGCTCTGATCGAAACCGCTCGGTTGACTGAAGACATGTGTACGCTCTCATGCCTGCTCTAGTATATCGAGCCGCCCGGCAACCGAGCGACAACCGAGCGGTTGTAGTCTGAGACTACAACCGCCGCGATTCGCCGGCGACTACTAAAACCGAGCGATGCATGTGTATGGCACCATGTATTTCCCTATACCTGGCAACCGCTCGGTATGTCAACCGCGCGACAACCGAACGTGAATCGCTGTCATGTGAACAGGCTATAATCCTAGAAATTGCTTGAAAATTACTTGGAACTAGAAATAGCAAACTTTTATTCGACCTAATAATCCACCTGAAAGAAATGCTTTTGTTGAACAGACAGAAGTTTAATTTGCCCAATCCATGAAATTCATTTTTAATTCACTGTTTAAACCATTAATAATAAAAAAGTCATTTGATTTATTATTTCTATTTAAATTAATTTATTATATTCATTCTCAATTATTTGATTTTTGCTAAAGACAATCTTGATAAATTAATGCAAAGAAGTAATATTCATTGTCACATCACATCACAAGAAATAGGTATCAGCTGCAGGTATCACAAGCTAGATTGACCTTCAAATGAACTTTGATGATATATATATATATAAAAAAAACAGAAGAAACTTTAAAGTTAAAACAGGATTATGTTTACAGGATTACAGTTAATATAAATTAAAACAGGAGACACGATATAAATTGATTGAAAACACTTGAAAACTGACATTAGAAATGGGGGAAATTTTCGGAGACTGGGTCTCCTTTCTCAACCGAGCACAGACTCAGTCTGTGTCAGTCTGTCAGTCTGTGCTCGGTTGAGAAAGGAGACCCAGTCTCCGAGAATTTCCCACATTTCTAATATGAGTTTTTAAGTGTTTTCAATCTATTTATATCGTGTCTCCTGTTTTAATTTATATATATCATCAAAGGCATATATATATATATATATATATATATATATATATATATATATATGTATATATATATATAAATGAATGTCTGTTTGTGTGTTAGTTTGTATGTTTGTTCCCTATAGACTCGAAAACTACTTGACAGAACGGCATGAAACTTTGAGAATATGTTGTGTGAATATTGGGGATGGTTTCTGACCATACATTTTAATAGGGGGGCTAATAATTATTATTTATTAATACATTTTACAGACCTATGTTTACGATATTTTCGGCCGAGCAGCTACCGAAGAACGGAAAGATGATCATATTGTGATAATATAATTTAGCATCTAAAGTTAGCAGCTTTAATGAACACGTCAACCTGTGATAAATTGTGTACTGGTATTAAAACGGTTGTTTGGAGTTAAAGTGTAGTTGATTGGTACCAGCTGTAGATAATGGTTCCTTAGGAGACCTATACAAATAATTATCACTCCTCTATCATTGAAAAACTGGAAAATGTTGGAAAAAAATTATTCACCTCATGAAAGAGCTGAACAGGTAGCCAACCATTTGATGTCATTACTCAAGTAGGGTATACAAACTGTTGTATTCATTAATTAATGAAGTATGACAGAATAATTTACTTTTTTTTAATTTAGCTTAGATTATATTCATACTAAAATGGAAAATGGAAAGAATATGGAATTCTGTGTAAGTCATCGTACATATTTCCTGAACTATCTATTGACAATCAACAACTATGAAAACATTAAATTCATCTTTGAAACACTGATTTAACCTATTTATTTTTTTTTTTAATTCAACACTTTACTGATTTACTCTACCAATTTATTGAGAAGAATATTTTTTCGGAATAATAAATGCTGCATGACTAAGCACATAGGAAGTCCATATTAAGATGCAAATTAAAATATTGATTGTCAGATAAATTTCATGATTCACCAAATAAAGTCAAGTGTGACATGAGATACATTGACTTTTTGGCGGTATGCAGTTCGCCGGGTAAGCTAGTATGCGCATAAAATTATCTAATAAGTTACCATTAGATTCTAGAAATGTTAGTTTTAGAAAATTTAAAACTATAATGTGCGAGGTCCTGAAAGCCAAACCACTCTATTCACTCCAAGACTGGCATGATTTGAGTATGGAGAGCCTTTCTTTTTTATGATTTATTTTACTATTTAAATGTATTGATAGGCTATATCTATTTATGTATCATTCATGTTTTGTTGAAGCTTATTGTGATGTGTGTCCGGACTCCATATTGACTTCTGTGAAACACTTTATTTTGTATTTGTCTGTGTGACTATTGTATGTTTTATGTTTCCTGATGACTATGCCTATTGCACTATGTGTTTAATGAAAATAAAGAACTAATATTATGACAAATAGGAAAAAATTGTCCCTACAATTTTCACAATATTTTTCTGTTAGGCTGGTCACTAACGATAGAACATCCATGATACACATTCGTCTACATTTTTGCGTCATCACAGCTGTGATCACAGCGAAACGCTGCGAAATTTTTTTTTTATATTCGATTTTTGTAGTTTATTATTTCGTCGCTTCTCTACTTGAGGTTAAATTATTTTTCTATCATTATAACTAGTAATTTTCCAGTGGTTTATTTATTGTTATTGGTTTGTTATGTTGTGTGTGATGTGTATGTGGATGTGTGAAGCATGTTTTGTCATCAGCGAGGTGCTTGTAACATAAAATGAACAACCAATAACAATAAATAAACCACTGGAAAATTATATATGATTAACGTTGGGTTGCTAACCTTGTCTGTCATTAGACAAAGCATCAGACAACTCCACTTTTTGCCAAATCATTTTTTGGCTATGAAGCAATATAATGAGCTCCCAAAATATTTCACTCAATTATGAAAAACTGTTGAATAAAAAAAAACACATTGAATAACACAGCAAGACCAAATAAAGATTTGACGAACAAGTAGCCAACTATTTGATGTCATTACTGAAGTAAGGTATGCAAACTGTTGTTTGATTTTCATGAAACAGTGATAGTATATTGTATAAATATCTATATTGATATACATAGTAACAGTAACTGTGTATTTTCATAAACAGTGATATGAGTAATGAGTAGCCTATTATAATGATCGCAATACCTTTGAGCACATTGTGGCAGGTCTGCACACATCTGAGTGACGGCGAGACTAGTGCCCGGTGTATTTGCACCCCGGCCTGCCGCATCGCCTCTCCAGTCAGGCGAGCCTGCAGTTCACCCACATTGGTCAGCGGCGAGTCCTTGAAGAAGCCTTCCGGTCCGCCTGAGCGCTGCGGCACTGAGGCCGGCATGTTCAGGTCTTTCCTCATGTAGGTGCCTGCAAAATTCAACAATTGAAATGCCGTTTCATAACGAATAGAAACTAGAAATCTTAAAGCTGGAGTGTATAGAGTGAGGTCCAAGTTATAATGGGAGTGGAGAAAGATAGAAGAGAAGCGTTGCCGATTCTCCGCCTTGCGACTCCTTTTATAGAAGATAGCTGATAATATTCGATGTAAGATTCATTTTATTTTATTTATTCATTTATTGTACAGAACACTGTAATTATAATTCATAATATAATTATTACCATGGAGGAAAACTGAGGAGCCTGTACCATTTCTCTCCCAAATTTTGATGAAAAGTTAATGTTGTCCAATGTTGTCTAATATTAGGTTATGAAGTCACAAATCACTGTTTCGCAACTAAATTTTCGGTCCATGAATAGTTATTTGAAAATTTTGAAGACTGACGTGAGAAATAGAGTAAATGAATGTACCAAAGAAACCAATAAATTTAAAACTTGAGAAGTAGGCCTATTGCACTTTTGTAAAATTTAAAGACAAAATCAAAATTAAATGTTCATTCTTGTTTAAAATGATCAATTATATTTTATTTGTCAAGAACATATATTTTTCAATTATCACAATGGCAACTTTGTGGATTTAGAGAAGGATATCTGCTTTTTCGAATAATTGACAAGGATATCAAAACCAATGTTAATCAGATACTGTGTATTTCTTATCTATTCTAGTTATGCATATGTAAAGTCTTCAATTTAATTCACTGTCATCAACAAACGGTATGCAATGAAAAACAATCAACAGCACTTAGATACTAAGTAGACTACATTTTGTTAATTTGTTTATTTTATGGAAAGAAAATTTATTTGACTTGAGATTGTAATTATGAGTAAAGTCCTGCTTAACAATGAATGCCTGCTTTGCTGAGCATATAAATAACTATTAGTTCTTAAGGGAAGTTTCACGCATTGGCAGACTGCAAATGTAAAAGCACTCCAATAATAACTAATAATATTATCTTTCTACACAGCAGAGCATTAATCCATTGTAAAAAGGAATTTCTATTTCATATCTCATACCTTTTTCGCTCATAAATTATAGTTTGCAAGTCGTCGCAATAGTGATAAAAATCTTGTGTGGCACACTCATGTACTTTCCTTGCCAACTTGCCGTGATAATGTTTTCCACTGATATATTCCACTAAACCTAGTATTTCAAATTAAAAGAATACAATACAAGTATTTGACAAACCATGCTCATCGAAGCAGTAGGGAATCCATTTGCCAAAAGTGAAATCGACCCTTTCACCATGCCTCATTATGTAAATCTGCCGGGGACCGCTTGGCTCTGCCAGGGACTGACTCAGACTTTCTTCCTGTAAACAAAATTAATTTTAGCAATTAATAATAGTTAAATTTTATGTTAATTTCGAATGGAAATGTTCGATAAATTATTGAACTTTGATGTTAGGATTTTGTAGAATTATCTCATACGAAATATATTTTACGATTACATGATGACATAGGGGTCTTTTTCACTGGTATAGTTTTATGTAAAAAAAAACCTTAAGCTCCTTACGAATAGATCAAGTATCATTGCCAGAGTTGAAGGTCCAGTTAAAATGTTTTAAAGTAAATGCGACTGGTTTGCTATTCCAATTTGCTCTTACTCGCCAATTTACTTCTTTTATCCCTTCCCGTATTAGCAGGAGCAATATTACTATATACTGTTAAATGACTGGAATCTGAATACATCTTTTTTGATCCCATTTCTACCAAAAGTTTATCTGACTAGTATTACATTAGCACTAACTAAATTCAAAATCTATTTCAATTCAAAATAATTTGGCATTAGAAAGATAGACAAGATGCAATAGAGATTCAAATGCATTATTCGCTAATGGGTCATGCTATATAGATTCACTTTAAAAATGTAATTATCCTATAAAAATAGCATCAATGCTACCCATTCAATCAATAATGACAGTTTAATGTACATTAGTCTAGATAGTTTTCTACACAACGATAAAAAATAATTTTTCAAGCATAATATAATTATTATTAAGTATGTAAGTAGAGTTTGTAGAGTGTCAAATTATGTTATTAAAGTGTGACTTGACTAGTATAAATTTAAACTTGTTTGAAATATTAATTGCCATGAAGAATGAAAGAAAGAAAGAAAGAAAGAAAGAAAGAAAGAAATATTTATTGCCAAAATCATTAAACAAACTTTACAAATGTGAAAAATATAAAAATTTTCATATACAATACATTGCAAAAAATTAAAATTAAAATATTTTCCATTTAAAATCGATTATAATATTATCATTGGCGTTACCAGCAAAACTAAGTAGTTTGAGCGATGGCAACGAGTAATCAGTCGGCTATAATTAGTGGCTTGAGATTCAGTCGAAAATAGAAAAAATATAATAAAGAAAAAAGAATCATATGGAATGTATGAAAGACTAGAAAAAAAATTCAATCCGAAAAGAAAAAGTACTAAGAGTGAAATACTAAGAGAGCAGAAAAACTAAAATAGAACTAGAATGCAATGAAGGTTGTTTTATCAGACCAATTATATTCATATACTTATTTATTCCTTCAATTACAATTATTGTAAACCATTTAAAGCACATAAGGCTTTATCCCAAAACTATGACCTATTGCAATTCATAAATCAGTCAACAAATGAGCACTTTATGTTGTGCTTATACATGTGCAATAACATTATATGCTGTGTTTATTATTTCAAGAATGTTTTTCTCTACTCGAATAATTTCTCACTTGATTTAATATATTTTCAAAAAGACTTACCCTTTATTTGAAACTGTTATTATTATGAAACTTAGAAGAGAAATAGTTAACGTTTTTTTTCTATTTTTCCCCTCCCTATCATTTTATTAATAAGTGATATACAAATGAATAAATGAATAATAAATACTTGAACTTTATTATAAGTCTACACAACTAACCTTATTATCCGACATTTCAACTATTTGACCCTTCAGGAACGTTTTTTTCTATTACACTGAATACAATTAACTGACAGCAAACAATAATGACAACAACACATTAATTAGTAAGCCAACAGCCAGCTGGCTGTCAACATATACAGCACTTCAATCAGCAACTTGAATCAAACAAAGCTCTTATAAAAGTTGAGACAAGATAACAGGGAAAACGTTAAAAATATCATTAACTGTGATGTAATAACGGTCAACGAAAAAAATACGTTCAAACTAGTGGCGTTGAAACGTTGATACATCAACTATTAATTAGATTAACTATTTAGTGTCGTTGCGGTTTCAACGAAAACTTGAAAAATAAGCAGTTAATACGTTGAAACATTGTATTCAACGACAGCGTGTTTATTTAACGTTACAATTTATACAGCAATCTTGGCTGATTTTTATTTATATCTTCAATTTTGGGACGAAGGAGTTGGTTGTAATGAATGGTGGACATCGACACTAAAAAACTTGTGAATACTTTTGATAGAAGGAATAGTTGAAACAACAGTTGGCTCCATATCTAATCGATCATATTAGCGTCATGCTATCGGCACTCCCGTTGGAAGGGTGGTTGTTTGAGAACAACACCACTAACAGGTAACAATTTCTGAAATCACTTCCCGGTGTTTAAAAACGAGAATAAAACTGTAGGTCCCATTTAACTCTCATCGTCATCCAACCTCAAGCACAAGCCTAGGGCTCATGTGGGCATCCTCAACAATGACGCGATTCAATATGGAGTTTCTTACAGGACTTTTCTCAATAGTAACAACAAGACTTTTCTCAAATATTGCTGTCAATATTTTTCCATATGGATAATTTCCCATGCGGTTATTCTAAGAAGGATAACTTTCCCATAACTCATCTTCTAAAGGAACTGAAAAAATGCTTCATGAATCTGAATTGAATAATTTTACTGTAGAATACAATTAGTGAATGATTATTGATTAATAATGAATATTTCAAAAAGTTCAATTAATATAACGAAAATGTTTAATGGTTTCTGAAATCAAATAAAATTCTTCCAAATTTATTTTTCCATCAATAGCTATTTTCAATAACGATAAAATATAATAAAGTGTTGTATCTACATAGATTATGAGATATGAATGAGCATACAGTTTTATGTGGGTTCCAGACCAACAATTAACAACTACTAATAAATCTATGGTAGAATCATTCTGTTTTACGGTAACTGGCTGAAATCTAACTGTCTGTCAGCCCAACTTAGACTAAAATGTTATGATTTGTACAGTTGACTGCTAGTTAAATAGTTGATAAACGTTAACCCGTTAATAAACTAATTCTTTAAATGAAGGCCCTGTTTGTAATCAGTACAAATATGTCACTAATATCACCATTTCTTACGTCATTGAAAATAAAAAGATAATACTGTACAAGATAGGTCATTGCACATTGTTATATTTCACAATATCAAGTAATAGAGTATGGGATTCTTTTTGCTTACAAAGTATTTGATAAGGATAGTAATATTATTTTCTGTATTGTAGTAAAGATGATGTTGTGATCGATATCCATATGATCAATTACTTCTATCCACTTACAACCAATTATTTATTAAAACTTTTTGAGAAACTAGTTCCGGTTACTACCCTATTAATCTAAATGATCTACATTAGGCCTATTCGATCATTATCAATCTCTAGTAAATTAAAAGCTTAAACATAAAACAGCGGAATATTATGGCAAAAAGAAATCCTATAATTGTGAGCAATAATAATATTATTATTATTACTTATAGGCTATAACCAATCATAGCCTACGTCTCCATTCACATGTATATTTTGCTGCTCAATGCTTAAGCTTCAATTTTTTTAATTATTGATAGTTGGGTAACAAAAACCATGCACAAAATGTTCTAATAAGTGAATGTTCTTAGCACTCTCAAGCCATTCAATTATAAGATGAATAGGAATATTGTACGCATTTGAACAATTTAATTGAACATGTTTTTTTACCAATTCACTAATTTTATCAATGAATAAAATTCGAATAATAAATAATTCTTGAAAAATTGAGCCTTTATTAATGATGAATTATTGCTCTATATCCCTTGATAGAATCAAGATTTTCGCAATCTATGTAAACAGTATCAGGGTTTTACAGTGTAACTGATGAATAGCGTGTTAGTATTTCACCAGAAAATCACTTCAAATATTATTTAGATGATGAACTACAGTCAAACCCATTTTTAGAAGGTTGCCATGTCCAACGAGCTGGCAACGCTGTTGTCTAGGTTCAGCTGTCAGCAGGCTGTAGTGAGATTCACTTCATACTTTCAGCATTGTTGAAAGGGAAGCTTTGGTGTCATTCATAACGAATGCTATTTTTTAATCTCACTATAGATGTATGCATCACAATTATTTACAGCATTTAATTTGGAATTTTGTTTAATAATGACAACATTATTATAAAAAGATTTATTTCAAGTTTACTCGCTCTTCAAAGCGTTTAACTCGGGCTGGTAAGCTGATTGAACCCAGTTATGCAACGTTGCCACTTTTTTGAAACTGGGAAATAATCCTATAGTGTCAGCATTCCTCATAACTTACACCACCACTTCTATTCAATCACCGCTGACAGACTGAAATGCATCTCACCATAGAATGTTTGAAAGTAATAAAAACAATATAAAACTTATAGTACCCTTTTATTAAAACATTTTTAAAACTTTAAAACATCTTAACGACTAGTTAAAAAGTTATTACAACTAAGGTTTTTCTACTCACTTTCGCCAAACTGATCCGTTTGTTTTCAGAATTGTCGTTGGCTGCAGTGGTGGTTTGTGAGCAGATGTTGGTATCACTTCCGTTGATTTGTCGTTGAAAAGAGAGCGGACATAGACCATTCTCCTCTTCGTCTTCAGTGCCTGTCACTGAGTCGCTGTTTACTCCCAAACTAACTGATCTAGAACATTAATTAAAAATTCCATAAAATTCTTATTATAAACAAGATGTACTGAAATTACAAACAAACATTTTAATATTAGAATTAAAGACAGAATAAATGGATCAATATTATAGTGAGAATCATTTTAAACTGTCAGAATTGGTGGAATGGGAAGTGTTGGTAACATTTTTTGTCATAGTCATTCAATTTCAACTGTTTTACATCCATGAAATCAAGCCGGTAAACATATGATTGTAGAATAATATACATAATAGCATACTATACTGTAATAAAATCATATGTTTTCATAACACTTTACACTAAATCGTATGTTTCCTATTTCCGAATTTGGAACAGCAATAGTGGTACGAAAACCGCCTTTTAGCGCTCCAGGTGGAAGTTTTGTCAACTACAATCAAGAAATTCCTGATTCGAAACTTGTAAACTAGGTTATGTTATGTTTATAGAATGCATGTAGTAATGTCAGTACAAGCAGGTAATGTTTTCTGTTTCTCAATTATTATTTTCTAGATTATTATGACAAAAAATAGTGTAAGCTACTTGGACGTGAATGTCTTTTGCAGTGCTCGAAAGAAATTCTAGTCTCGGCTAACGCCTTGACTACAAACAATCATTCTCGCCTGCAAAAGGGCCCTTCCCGTCCTAGTGACTTGAAATACTATTAAGGAGTAGTGAAAGTTTAAAGTGAGTCTCAGTGAAGATTGATTTATTTTCTCAATGGAATAGAATACACAAATAGAAGAAAAAAGGTTGGAATGAGTGGTGGAGCCATCTCGATATTCTTTTTACAGAACTGCTTGGATTCGATTGCTACTTACTAGACCAGATTAGTATAGAATGAAGCTGTTTAAAATCACTCTAGAAACAAAAACTAAACAAATTTCGAAATTGAAATATTTGTTACAAAAATCTGAAAAAGTCTATAAATGAAAATTCAAAACTACGAATCGTTTAGCTCGTTGATATCGAACCATCAAATAAAACTAAAAATTAAATACAGGAAAATTGGATAAACGAAAAAATACAGACGGAGAAACTGGATAAAAATTTATAATATAATAAGAAAAATACGATTGGCTGAAGGAGACAGTTTATGGGAAATGTGCTATAATATTAACATGGATTTTGGCAATGTTAGTTATCAAGTTCAATTACTTCAATTGAACACTTAAAATTTACTCTATTTGTAGTTTGATCTGAGTACATAGTGACTAAACATCTGCAATGACAAGGCATTCTTGGCAACATAACAGAAATTCACCTTGATGTAATGCACTCTCAATCTATCTCTTTCTCTTATCTCATTATAGTTTCCTCCATCTCGCAAGCACCACTTCAAGAATAAAAAATAGTTTCATTTTGGCTTGAATTAACGGGAGATGAATTGTGGACACACACTCACAAATAAAACCATTTTATTACTATTAATGGAATAAAGAATGGTTCATTATTTAATAAATAGTGACTTTAAACTGTCAGAATGGTGGAATGGGAAGTGTTGGTAACATTTTTTTGTCATAGTCATTCAATTTCAACTGTTTTACATCCATGAAATCAAGCCGGTAAACAGCTGATTGTAGAATACTATACTGTAATAAAATCATATGTTTTCATAACACTTTACACTAAATCGTATGTTTCCTATTTCCGAATTTGGAACAGCAATAGTGGTACGAAAACCGCCTTTTAGCGCTCCAGGTGGAAGTTTTGTCAACTACAATCAAGAAATTCCTGATTCGAAGCTTGTAAACTAGGTTATGTTTATAGAATGCATGTAGTAATGTCAGCACAAGCAGGTAATGTTTTCTGATTCTCAATTATTATGACAAAAAATAGTGTAAGCTACTTGGACGTGAATGTCTTTTGCAGTGCTCAAATGAAATTCTAGTCTCGGCTAACGCCTCGACTACAAACATCATTCTCGCCTGCAGAAGGGCCCTTCCCGTCCTTGTGACTTGAAATACTATTAAGGAGTAGTGAAAGTTTGAAGTGAGTCTCAGTGAAGGTTGATTTATTTTCTCAATGGAATAGAATACGAAAATAGATGAAAAAGGTTGGAATGAGTGGTGGAGCTATCTCGATATTCTTTTTACAGAACTGCTTGGATTCGATTGCTACTTACTAGACCAGATTAGTATAGAATGAAGCTGTTTAAAATCACTCTAGAAACAAAAACTAAACAAATTTCGAAATTGAAATATTTGTTACAAAAATCTGAAAAAGTCTATAAATGAAAATTCAAAACGAGCTCGTTGATATCGAGCCATCAAATAAAACTAAAAATTAAATACGGGAAAATTGGATGAACGAAAAAATACAGACGGAGAAACTGGATAAAAATTCATAATAATATAATGAGAAAAATACGATTGGCTGAAGGAGACAGTTTATGGGAAATTTGCTATAATATTGACATGGATTTTGGCAATGTTAGTTATCAAGTTCAATTACTTCAATTGAACACTTAAAATTTACTCTATTTGTAGTTTGATCTGAGTACATAGTGACTAAACATCTGCAATGACAAGGCATTCTTGGCAACATAACAGAAATTCACCTTGATGTAATGCACTCTCAATCTATCTCTTTCTCTTATCTCATTATAGTTTCCTCCATCTCGCAAGCACCACTTCAAGAATAAAAAATAGTTTCATTTTGGCTTGAATTAACGGGAGATGAATTGTGGACACACACTCACAAATAAAACCATTTTATTACTATTAATGGAATAAAGAATGGTTCATTATTTAATAAATAGTGACTTTGAACAGTCAGCATTGGTTGAATTTAAACAAGTACTGACGTTATTATTTTTATAAAGAATTATTATTTAAAAAGAGGTTTTATTGTACTACGGATTAGCTATATTCTAATTCATCTATGATCGTTTGACGATGCTAGTGAACATTCTATAGTGGTACTAACGTTTTGAAGACAGTATGAAGGCATGTATATAAGATCTAATAATTGCTAATTATTTTTAATAGGCCTACAGTAGTGATAAATTCCATCTTGAATATATTTTATTTGTAATAATTGTTAATTCTTGTTAATACAGTAGTGATAAATTCCATCTTGAATAAATTTTATTTGTCCAAAAATATTTTTCAATTGTGAATAATAACTTACATTTTTAATAATTGAGATTAAATATTTCTCATCATATTTCTACATATACTTTAGCAACGGAGCGGAGTTTGAAAAGAATAGAGCTATCTGCTCTGGCAAATGACAGACAAGGATAGTTGCAAACCAATGTTAATCAGATACTGACTTTAATACATGAATCTCACTGTAGTTTACTAGAGCTTGACCCTTATGCAGATACTCGTTTTAAACGGAAAAATGTCAGCTGTTCGTTTAAACCCCGTATGAAACACATTTTGGTAAATGCAACCATATTTACAAATAAACGTGGTTCAGCGTTAAACGTAGTGTTAGAATATGGACCCTAATCGACTGAGGTAAGCACCCTTTCACACTTTGCTAGTAAAGGTGTGTGTGTGTGTGTGAGGTCACATAAAAGTTTTAGTGGTACAAGCAGACTGGACTGGACAACCTACTAGACTAGGCCGAGTGTTTCACACAAGGTTAATAAAGAGTTTTAAAGGTAATAAAATAATAATATCGTGTGACCTAGTTGGCTCAGGTCTGGAGTCAGAGTTTTCAGGTCGCACCTGATCAATTAGGTTCTAAAGGTAGTGAGTGGTAGAGGGACTAGACTAGCAAGATATCTACTCTATTTGTTACTGGACCAGACAAGGCAGGCAGACTAGGCAGTCGAATAGAGTTGGAAATGTTTGAACAATACTAGTTATTAGAAAAAAAAGATTAATTTATTTCCTCCTAATAAGGTACATTGAATTGTAAAATTTGGTAAATATTCTTGAAAATATACTCGTAGTAGGAGAAACGACATAGCAGTTAAGTAGTGGTGATAAACTCAATTATTTCACTGCATTATCTGAACAAGTGGTGATAGATGATATTCACTTCTTTCTATATTGTGTAATGTATATAGAATGAATGAATTGAAAAGTAGTATTGTTTTTTACCTGTGTAACGTCCATGAATCTGATTCCGCTGTTCTTTCAGTATAGTTTACAGGCAAATAACCGCTACATCCTACAATAAAAATGTGTTTAAAAAAAATATATGTCTATTATCTATCAACAAAAATCAATCAAAATGGATCTTGAGTATAGTTTACAGGCGAATAACCGTTACATCCTACAAAAAAAATGTGTTTAAGAAAATATATGTCTATTATCTATCCACAAAAATCGATCAAAATGAGTCATTATGATAATATATCCGGAGAAGGTTAATAGTGTTCGAAAACAAATCTAAACTATCTAAAATCAATACAGAATGATCCAATTACTGCAGAACCAATAATAATAGTTCTCAAAGATAAAAATCTGGTGTGGTACACTCACACAACTTTCCTTGCTCATTGAACTGTAAGCCTCATTCTTAAACGAGAATAATTTAGGGGAATAACATAATGACGATTGGCGGCAACATTTTGAAACTATGATCAGACTACTGTATATGTGTATATATAATTGTTTTCAGAGTACTCTTTCCTTTGTGTAAATTGTGAAATTTGATGATTTTTAAAAGTCGTCAAAACAGCTGTTCTACAGATGAAATATCTCGACTATGTGTTCTTTTTATAAACTGCTCTACCTACCTACCTCATGCACGAGAAGGAGGTTACACAGTCCATTTCTCAAGGATGGGGTGGAACCCCCATTAGTTTCCCAGGGAAAAGACTCATGCCAGTTGATAGAGCTGAAAAATAACTATACAGGATATGAATTTGAAAAAAATCGGTCAAGTCATTTTTGAGAAAATCGTAAAAAACATGATTTTTTAGTAATTATCCGCCATTTTTCTCAAGAATATTAGAGCTCCTGCAATTTTCCCAGAAATGAGACTCATGTCTGTCGATAGGGCTTATGAATAGCTCCATGCTATCCATGGTATAAATTTGAAGAAAATCGTTAGAGCCGTTTTCGAGAAAACCGTAAAAACATGGTTTTTTAGTCATTATCCACCATTTTTTTTTCAATAATATTACGGAGCTCCTGCAATTTTCCCAGAAATGAGATTCATGTCAGTTGTTAGGGCTTATAAATAGCTATCCATGGTATAAATTTGAAGAAAATCGTTTAATCCGTTTTCGAGAAAAACGTGAAAACCTGGTTTTTTAGTAATTATCCGCCATTTTTTCCGCCATCTTAAATTTAATTACACTGAATTTCTTATTGTCAGATCCTCATCGTATGAAGACCTTAACTTTAAAATTTCAAGGCAATAGGTTAATTAGGAATGGAGTTATCGTGTTCACAGACATACACACATACACAGACCAACACCCAAAAATCATGTTTTTGGACTCAGGGGACCTTGAAACCTATAAAAACTTGAAAAAAGGGTACCTTAAATTTTTTGGGAAAGCAATACTTTCCTTACCTATGGTAATAGGGCAAGGAAAGTAAAAAATATCGGAATACTGAAAAATATTTTCAAAAGCATTTCTGTAATTTACGTATCATACACTTATTTTTACTTTCCTTGCCCTATTATTTATTTATTTATTTATTTATTTATTCATATGCAAATACAATTCAGGTAAAAACAACAGGCATTTGCCCAAAACTGCTTCAAACCTTAATTTGGAATACACAGTCTAAAGGTTATGCTACTTACGTAACTTAAACGATAATTCGTACACAATTTTGAGTCCAAAAAATGTATCTACTACAATTTTGAATTTATTAGATTGATCAATTTCCAAATACGAATCCAAACAAAACTCCTCCTTCACAATTACAAAAAAATATTGAAAATTTCACTCAAATCCACAAACTCATGTAAACATCAAATCATAGGTAAGGAAAGTATTGCTTTCCAAAAAAATTAAGGTACCCTATTTTCAAGTTTTCTATACGTTTCAAGGTACCCTGAGTCGAAAACCATGATTTTTGGGTGTTGGTCTGTGTGTGTGTATGTGTGTATGTATGTGAAAACACGATAACTCCATTCCTAATTAACCGATTGACTTGAAATTTCAAACTTAAGGTCCTTATACCATGAGGATCCGACAATAGGAAATTCAATAAAATTCAAATCAGGATGGCGGAAAAAATGGCGGATAATTACTAAAAAACATGTTTTTCACGGTTTTCTTGAAATCGGCTCTAACGATTTTCTTCAAATTTATACCATGGATAGCATGGAGCTATTCATAAGCCCTATCGACTGACATGAGTCTCATTTCTGGGAAAATTGCAGGAGCTCCGTAATATTCTTGAGAAAAATGGCGGATAATTACTAAAAAATCATGTTTTTTACGATTTTCTCAAAAATGACTTGACCGTTTTTTTTCAAATTCATACCCTGTATAGTTATTTATCAGCTCTATTAACTGGCATGAGTCTCCTTTCTTGGAAACTAATGGGGTTCCACCCCATCCTTGAGAAATGGACTTTGTAGCCTCCTTCTCGTGCATGAGGTAGGTAGGTAGCAACATTAGTAGACAGAAGGTTGATCACTCACAGGTGTAAGATTCGAAGTGGTGGGGGGAATGCCAGCGTGACGTCACGTGTAGTAAAAAAGTAAAACCACACTGAGAATACAGTTTATTCACTGTATCTTCAAATATATCGTCGTTTAATCCCCTCAAGATTGACCTAGAACTTAAAAATTCTCCATACTTATAGCGAATTAATCACCGATTCTAATGATGTTGTTTAATATTTCAAGTTCATTCAACTTGTATGAATAAAATGAAGTTGGAAGTTTTTCAAGAATCTAAACACGTGACACGAAAAAGTTAATAAGCTGGAAAAGCGTTAGTAGACCACGTTATACTATTATAATTTCAGATTAACCCATAAAAAATCTTGATAAACCAATGCATTGCAATAAAACAATAAACCGATCCCGATAAATCAAATGAATTTAATTCATATAAATGCACTGAAGATATGCTGGTATCGAGCACATGTTCTACCTACGAGAATCAAAATATCTCATCCCCAAAATTCACAAGCTGATGTATAGCCAAACTACAAAATATAAACATGACCTAGAAGATAAAGAAACCTTAAGGGTTTGAAAGTGAAGGTTAGGAGGTGGGGTTTTTGCTTTTATATTGCAAAATGCTTGTATTATTCAAATGTTTTGATAATTATTGTAAAGCAGAAACAGAAAGCTTGCATGTCAGAAAATGTTTGTGTTATATAATTTGACTATAGGTCACCCTATGATTTTCAAGAATGCGATATTCTGCCTACTCTGTACTACAGCCTACGTCACGGCTGCAGTTCCCCCACTCCAATTGCATTTCAACTAAAATACTATTATAGATGAGTGACCAACCTTCTGTCTACTAACTTTGGGTAGGTAGAGCAGTTCATAAAAATATCACATAGTCGAGATATTTCATCTGTAGAACAGCTGTTTTAACAATTTAAAAAAAAAATAATCGAATTTCACAATTTACACAAAGGAAAAAGTACTCTGAAAATAATTATATATACGCATATACAGTAGTCTGATCGTAGTTTCAAATATGTTGCTGTCAATCGTTTATGTTATTCCCCTAAATTATTCTCTTTTAAGAATGGGGCTTACAGTTCAATGAGCAAGGAAAGTTGTGTGAGTGCGCCACAACAGATTTTATTCTTATAATAGATGCTGGATATATTCTCCTTTTCTGCCATGAACGTTTCAATGCGTTTTTCATTTTATTTGCTACATTATTGATGGTTACTACAGTAATGCTAGATTCCATCTTCGATTTATTATCATTAAAGGAAAGTTTGATTGAAATAAGCCTTTTATTACACAATTTCAAGTAAGTCAAATTGAAAAGTCCGTAAGACTGAAAATCTGCGACTGGAGCCGATCTGAGTCGCGCTCGTGTAAGTAGTGCCAACATTTTTTGCCGTACTATGAATGTGATTTAGAAATTAGGGTCATATTGTAATTTGATCACACGGTATTAATATTGATAATTCGGCCAACTAACAGCCAAAATAGGAATTTGAAATCGTCTGATGATAACTTATCACGTATCGTGTATTGTTTAACATATACCAAACTAACGAAAGCTAAAATATTAGTATATGAGTGAATAAGAGGAAAACAATATATAAATATCCTACCTGTGAGCCATGAGGTGCCTTCGACCCAACCATCGGGTGAGCTTTCAACGGCATCTCCGTTCAAATAGATGAAATCACCCATCCTAACTTCTATTTCATCTGGCTCTCTCGGAACATGCGAGTATAGTACTTTGTGAACCTGTCAACAAAAATTCATCAAATTAGTTACCGTATTAATACTGACATTCATTTATAGACAGGAGCTGGAAAACGGGAAATTTTAATATAATGTTATGAAAAAATTCATAAACCTGGTAAATTATTAACGAAAAGGCATGTACGTATTCTTCAGCTTACAGTATGCAATTTCCAGTTCACTATTCACTAGTGAATAAAATATAATTTTGAATGAATAATGAAATTCTTCAATTGAATCAATGGAATTTTGTTTTCATTTGATTTTCTAATTGGAGTTATTTTTCTAGAAGTTTCTTCATTTTTGAATATGGGTAGTTTATTTACTCTTTAATCCATTTTCTATATGCTAATTTTGATTGTTTTAAAATGCAAATACAATTTATAACACATAAAGAACATATTATTGTAGAATTGAATAAAATTTGGACCCAAGCACTTAGTTCTGACAATTTGAAGGCGTTTTCTTCAGTAATGAACTGTTTGATGAAAATTACCAAAGAATGTATAACTAATGAAACTTACATGCTTATTGCAAACTCTGGTGTCCCTCGAATAGAGCCTAATCTCCCATTTGGTGGCAGTATCAGGATCCAGTAGAGTTTCGACAAGTGACTTCAAAGCCGTAAAATGCTGAGTTGGAAATTGGTAGGCCAGAGTCAAATGCAGGGATTTCACGTGTGGTTCCAGAAAAATTGCTAGAAATAAGAATTTTGATGCAGTTAATAAGTAGAAATGCCAGAACGAAAAATTTCGAATGAGTAAATTCTTTATTGATTTTATAAGTAGTCTGATGATTGGAGAATGTTTTGATGATGTGGAGGCTGTTCATTATCTGAAGATGAAAATCGACGTGAGATGTGCGCCTGTTTACTTGCTATGTTAGAGTCAAATTGGTTATATTGTTTTTAAAAATATAACGGTTAGGTTGTTTACTCTAATTCAATGAGAAATCACAAAATGCAAAGACACGGACAATATTATCACAAATCATGTAACACATAAGACATCTTGATTAAATTCAAATTTATCAAATCAAAAAACAATTTCCAATAACACATAACATAAAGTTATGATATGTTGCATAAGATAACTGGAAGTTGTTTCTGTGTGTTTGTGTGATACTTTAAATACAGCAGTTTGAATGTCCACTAATATATAAATCGAAACACTATATAAATCGAGAATATCAATGGAAACATCACAAAATTCAAAAACACCGCAATGCAAAGCATTGTATTCGCATGCAGAGGTTCACTGGCTAAGATACACACACCAATTTCATTAAAAATCTCACAAACATAAAATAAAAACAGGCAACCCAGTATAAACAAACCAATTCAAATAGATAAAATTAGAAAAATTGTACTGTACTGGTAATGCACAAAAAACGCAAAAAGCCAGCACTTACTACTCTACTTACGAAGATGATTGATAAATCAGTTTACTCTGTTACGAGTAAGGAGTTTTTAGAGTTATAAAGATGCCCATTTTTTGGATTATTCTCGTGTGTTCTGTAAATTGCAAAAAGTTAATGTTGTAGTAGGCCTATTATTTTTCAAAAAAAATATTGTATTGACCTATTTGAAGCTATAAGACAAGCGTGCCTACTGTGCTCTCATTTAAAAATTACAAGCCTTCATGTGATAGCCTTCATAGCTATGAAATATGATAGCACTGTGACAAGAGAGCTTAGAAGCATTGAAGCCTTTAAATCAATAACAAAACCTCATGTTATATTCAAATATTGCGCCATTTGAATGGGGAGCATCGATGTTATTCATAAGGAATACTGACAGTTCAAGTAATTCTCACTATTTCAGTAATTATCACACTTATATATTACATTTATAAGTTGTTCCTTCATAAGCTTTCAAATATAGCAGCACTGTGATAAGATAACACAACCTGAAAGCATTAAAGCTTTAAAATCAACCCGCTACTATAGTGAGATTCACTTCTGTAAGCATTGGTTGAATGGAGAACACTGATGTTATTCATTATTTATTCATAAGGAATGTAAACACTGTTTACTAAACAGTTCAAATGAACCTTCATTTATATAATATCACGATATTCATTCAAAGTCTTTAAAATATAACAGTATTGTGCACGATGAGACAACCTAAAAGCTTCTTAATCAACCTTTTATTACATTTATTCACCAAGCTGTTTATTCGAAAGCTTCAACATAGGCCTGTAATAACATAGTGACAAAGTAGCACGAAAGCATCAAAGCAACATAAATAGGCTAAGACGTTCACTAAATAGGCTTGCATTCAAGCAATTTTTTTATGAAACGGGCAAAGACATTTTAATTAACACCAGCATATCGTTGTGGTGAATTTAAATAATAAAAGCATTGGTTTCCTAAAATTGTGATCTTTTTCGAATAGCTTACATCTGAAACCTCTCGTAATGGAATATCTGCCAGTAGCAGATGTACACCATGGGAAGCAGGACGCCAGAGCATCTAAATGCTCATAGTTATCATTGATTACTGCAATCCAAACATTCCACATTTCAACTATTTCTTCAGGTTATTTCAAGTTGAGTAAAGTCTAGCATATTGGAGTTGATCTCTTATTAATTTCAAATTGATACTTATGAAATAATGTTATTCATACCACTTTTGTGTGTTCACCTTCATTTTTTACATCTTTTCTTGATACTAACCATACTAAAGTGGAAGTATGAGTGAAGTTAACCAGAGTAAAGTGAAAGAATAAATATATGATAGATAAGAGAGAATTATTTGAATAAGTTCACCATAAAATACTTCTTTTATCCTTTTCAGGATGATAAGATTATTTGCAAGACTATTAGTCCAATCTGTCCACTCTGTGGACTAAACATTGAAATTACCTCGGAACACTTGTACTCTTGTTATTCAATGCAAAAGCTCATGAAAAGTTTTAAATGTAAATCAGAATTATATTGGATTGCAAGATCTTCCATGGTGAAAGTAGCCAATTGATTAAGGCATAAGGAAAATAATAATCGTTTGTTGATTTCAAACTCTGTACCTTTATTTTGGACATTAATAGCCAGTTACAAGTAGAACAAACCTATTCACTGAATTGTATGAAATTTCAATGTACTCGATTATAGATTACTTCACAATCAATCAATAATAGAGCTACTCTACAATTTCCTGAATCAAATTAGTCATAATTTCTCTATTTTCAAAGCTCCTTAACTCAAGTTTCTATTATTGATATTTGTAATTGTAATTAAATACTCCTGAGTGATTGTTAGATTGTTACGAATAGATTAGTAGGATCCGATTCCTGGTGTCCTGAACTGTATGACTTTTGAGTAGATAGATGGACAACTCTAAATAAAACTTACTTCCCAAGTACCTACTCATTACTCATAATAGTAATTTCAACCGTCGTGAACAGACGTCATCTAACAAGATAATAGAGCTAGTGTATGAATCAGGCGACTATGTGATGACGTTATTTTACGGCGGTTAAATTTCATAGACGTAGTCTATGTGTAACCAGATCTTGCAATTTGAATTTAGTTACAAATTCTACTCACTGGCACTGGAAACTTCTTTGACATACTGCATAGCAATTCGTTTCAAAATGTCGGCATGGTCTTCGGCGACGAAAAATCCCATGAAATTCTGCGACATGTACGTTTCTAGTTTGAGCTTGTCGCTGAGTTCCACCTGCGCCTGCTCAACCACTTGCTTCAACGCTCTCACTAGATGCGGGGCTGCCGAGTCAGGTGCCTGGAAAAATACAGTTCCAATTTATAAAAAAAAAACATTCTTTTGATATGAATATTTACATTGAAAAAATTCACAGAAGTATTGGAGTTGGAAGTGGTCGGGCTGCCAGTCCCGGCTGCCCAAAAACAGTAGTTAGATCATGTGGGAGGCCCTGAAATTGATCAGGTGCGACTAAGAACTCTGACACCAGATCTTAGCCAGCCAGGTAACTCGATATTATTATTATTTTTAATTAAGGAAAATACTCTTGTACTAAAAATAAATAGAATTTTATTGCAAAAACACTAAAAATGAACAGAAAAATTTACTACTCAAGCACAGCTTATGAAAGCTGTTTAAATTGAAATTTTAAATTGGGAGAGACCCAGTTTTGGGCATAATAATGTTGTGCCTTTCCTTGAGTGAATCAATGTTTTCCATTTGAAAGTTAGTTTATGATCCCATTGTATTCACTAATGTGCAAGTGCACGTGAGATCATACATGACCAAGCATGCAGATCGGAAACAAAATATGAAAAGAGCCATAGGAAAATTCACACTGAAAGCGTGCACTTGCTGGTGCCGTGCAGTTTGAGCAGCTACAGGCAAGTCACAACATGTTTCTATGGCCCTTCTCAGATTTTGTTTTTTAGCTACGGGCGTGGTCGTGCATGACCTCACGTGCACTTGCACATACGTGCATCCAATGAGATCCTACCCCTACTCTGTATACAAGAAGCAAGTCGGTACGGTAAAGTTTCTTCATCTAAGAAGTATTAAGATTTGAATGATGTGTTGTTCTTTTACAAAAGTCTTTGAATGAAGTAGATCATTCAGAATAATCTTTGAATAAATTAATGTGATTCTTTGGATACTTTTTTTAAAAGAAAGTACAGTAATTGATTTAGTTACTTGAAATAGCTACCTACTAATGTGATCATTAAAATGTGGCTGAGTTAAAAACTAACTTACCTAGATTGGTCCAACTTATTAACATTACACTTGGTGCTGTTTGCATATTTGTTCAAAAAACGAGGACCTTGTATTGATGCTCTACAATGCACCTATTCAAAGCAATACAACATGAGTTGACAGTTTAAGAGTTGGCATGAACAGTGACACGGGGATGACTATTTGAGACCAATACCATTAAATAAAAGCTGTTACATGTCGAATTTACTATCTCGATGGTTTGGAATCTAACTTGAAGCTTTTCCATTCTTTGCTTTATTATCTATTGTTTCTCATCTTATTACCCAAGCAAAATGTTACTTCGCGAATAGATTTCACAAAATACTTTCTTTAAAATTGATTTTGAAGAAAACTATAGTGATAGTACTTAGTATAATTTTACCTTGAAAAAAGAAACAAGAGTGATATGAGGAAGAAAGTTGTGTGCTCCATTCCAATCACAAGCTGATTTGGATTTATCCCAAAAAAGTTGCAGTTGATCAAGAAATGGGCCCACAGGACAAGCGTATAGAACATATTCTCGGCAGTTTTCTTCATCAAGTGTGGGATCATTGACATGTGCTAAGAGCCAGTCGGAAGCTAGTTGAACACCACGATTGCCTGTTGCGGCAAGTGCTTTTTCACTGAAAAACAAAATTCAAATTAAGTTGAAAAATAAAATATTTAAACTTACAAATGAATTAATTAAACATAACTAAAATGATATATAGATGCTAGTTTTTTCTTGCAGAGCATAGAATCATCAAACTGTCATAGAAATGAGTGGTTGTTTACGACGTAAACAAAAAGTACCGTAACATGGTGCGTGTCATAACCTCTTGGATTATAGCAAATTCCTGTCGCATAGTAAAAAGTACAAAAAGTGATGCTCAATAATTGAATAAAATATTGAAATTTTATTGTAGACTCACGCTCTATGCTGAGGAAACCCCATTTGTAAAAGAACCTGTAAAGGTGTAGGATGTTGTTTAGATATTCGCATCGGAGTTGAATTTTTCCGAGGTGGTAACGTTGCCATGTCAATTTGTATTTTGTTTTGTAGAATGTCAAATCTAATGTTCAGAATACTTTGATTTACAACTATTCCTTATATAAACACTTTTGTATATTATGCGCATTAATTTCGACCAGTAATTTTACGCGTGTTTTAAATTTTGCCTCTAATTGAACGTCATAATACTCATTTTGATTTAAGGTTAAAGGTTCACTTCAAAAACAGCTGACTTTGATAACATAGTCCACTGCTACTAAACGTGGCCGCACAAAAGGCCACGATCTGTTGATTGGTGTCTAAGCTAAACTCACAATGGCAGTGGTATAATTTCGAATCCTCGTGTCTGTGTTTCTGTTCAAAGGTTCAAACTCTTGTTGTAAGCTTTTGTGTGTGAAAAGAAAATTAAACATGGCTGGAGTTTTATTTGAAGATATTTTTAATGTTAAAGACATTGATCCGTCAGGGAAGCAGTTCGATCGAGGTAATTACAATTTATATTACTTGAAATCCAAAATAATAAAAGTGTGTCCTAACCTTAAAGTTTGGTTATGTCAAACCGGTGATGGAATTTTCAAATTTCGATTACAATTTGTGTACTTGAGCTTAATATTTCAATGAAAATTGTTTCATTGTTTAATGAGAAAAATCACTTGATTTTTTTTTTTGCTGGCGGGGTCCTGGTTATTGTTGTAAAGTTTCCACTACCAAGTGCCAACCTACTTTACAATTTTACAAAGTAATTTCAATGGAAATCCGTTTTTGTATTTTATGAGAATTAAACAATAGCCTAATTGACTTAAACCCTCTAGTCGTGACCCTGAGTCCCAAGGTCCCAGGCATTTTTTTTCAATTATAATTTTGCTTCCGTTCGCTCCACTGTTTATTGTGACCATGTTAATTCATGTCAATAAACTTACAAATTTGATGTAGAATTGTAGAGTGTTACTGCTCTGTGACTTGTTGTTTTCGTGAAATAACGCTTGTGGGTTCCCAGGACACAAGGGTCACGACTAACGTAACTTCTTCATTTTTTCCAAATGCACATTTTTATGCAATAGTGATTGTATTCAAGCAGTCAATATGTATATTTTGAACAGAGAGTTCGAAGAATTTACAAATTGACTGCTTAAATCCAATCACTATTTCAATTAACTTGAAAAAATTTTATTGTTTAGACATTTATAGCCTAGGCCTACTGTAGTATCTAAATTTGTTTCCACAAGTTTTCATAGTAAATAGGCGTCTAATTATGGCAAGTTCAATGTTTGTTGTTTAGTAAAGTTTATTTGGCTTGGTTCTCCAATAGAATGACATAATGCCGTAGATTACTTTGCCCTGCTCCAATTATTGCTTACTTAGGGCCGTTTGCACAGTATAGATTGCTAAATTCGATTAAGTTAATCTGAAAGTTTAAACTTGAATCGGTTTTTTCAGTGCATTTACTAATCCAGTTTAAGTTAAACTAGTTTAAGTTGTTAATAGAATGTCATCGTTTATAATATCAGGAAGGGTAATTTTTACAGAAAATTTGCTATTTGTTTACAAACCATCAGTAAATTGAGGTTATGTAGCTACTATTTCCTGGTTCAAAATCCATAGAGCTGTAAGCTGTACGGTAATAAAAGTAAAAAGCGATCAAGAAATTCTTCAAAAAATGATGAAATGCTATATTACTATTAGAAACAAACTTATATTTAGTTGACACCAAAAATATAATCTAGAATGTAAGATAAAACCTTTTTTTGTTATCAGAATCTACTACGGTCTTCCTCGTTTATTAGATATCTCTTGAAAGCAAAATATCTCAGTTACCTATGTGTTATTAAAAACATGTTTTCTAATCAAAGACCACTGAAAAAATTGCCTTAATTTCTATCAAGTGATTTATTTTATCAAATACTAAATTGGCACTTGCTTTAATCAAGCAAACCGTTAAAAAAATTCTCTATCATCCCAGAAATTTAAATGATTAGTTTTTTGCCCAATTTTACTCAGTTCCAGAATTTCTTCGCAGTAATTAATATCAATCGCACTAAAAACTTCTATCAATTCCTGTCATTTCTATCAATAATGGTTCACTATAACCTAAATAATTATTAGCGTCTATACAGATGCATTAAAAACAACCGTCGAAAAATGATTTCCTATTAGCTGTTTCCTCATCAAATCTTACAGATGTCTAGTTAATCCAAATTATTTGGTTTAAACCTCCTGTTTTGGAGGTTTAAACTTTCCCAGAGTTTAAACTCAATACAGAGTTTAAACTGATACTGCGCAAACGGAATTTTAGTTTAAACAAAAAAATATAGATTTGGTTTAAGCTTTATCTTGAACTTACACTGTGCAAACGGCCCTTAGATAGTTAAACTGGCCTCAAATGATCACTTTTTCAACCGAAATACTTTTTTTATATGACGGTTACAGCTGTGTCAAAATTACAGTTCAAGGAATCATTAGTACATAACAATAATGAACTTAAAAAATATAAAATTATCTCAGAAAAGTTCCATCTTCTGAATAAAGAATTTCAAAGATGGAAATGTGGTAGATTTTCTCATTAGCCTTACCTAACCTGTTCCTATTTGTCCCTTGTTATGTTGCAATCACTATAACTCAGATACTCTTCTCAAGGTATAAAAATAGTAAAATGCTACCAAAGAATTCATGAACTTGATTACCTTTGAATTCTTCTTTGTTAAGCAGAAATGATAGGTAGGTTCATATGGGAGTGTACACCTATTGGTACACAGGAAATGTATTAGTAAGAATTATACCAGTAGGGTATTCATCATTCATAAGTAAGAATCAATGGTATTTTTTTTGTGCTGTGCAGTTAAATTTAACAGATGGTTTTAATGGTGTCGATTTTGACATGTGTTCACATACACCCAGCGATCATTGGTTAGGACTAGAAAGCCTTTTTATAATATTAGCTGTTCTGACTTTAAAAAGTACGAAGGTAAAAGTACTTCTATCCCGCTACTAACTCGATAACATTGTGGCCGAGCATAGTGGTCTGAAGTAATACGGACTTAATTGCTTTAGAAGTGATTCATCAAGACAGAATTCAATTGAAATGAAGATAGCCTATTCTTTATTGGACAGAGTCAAGGCTTTTCTACCACTCATCTTTGTAAAAATGCATTGACAAAAACATTAATCTTTAGAATAAACTTTAGTAAGTGATGTCAGCATACCCCAAAATGTATGGTGGAAAGAGCTACTGTCAGACCTAGCTGCCTCTTTCAAGCCTGGGATCACATCTGAGTTACCCATAGTGCACAGTTCACACCGCAGCAGTAGCCTATGTGCTTAATAAGCTAGGAAAAAATGGATTAAGATTTTTTGAACGGCTTTCTGAAATATTACTTCAGATAATACTTCTCAAATTATAGAACTGTTAGTATGACACCACCTATGTCCACCAAAAGTTTTACAATTTTAGGTCTATTCTTATAACTGTTTATAATTCTATAAAATTATGCTCTATGACATCCCCAATTATTAGTATGACATCATGTAATAGTGGTTCTATGACATCAATAGTCTTACTATTTTAGGTTTATTTTTATAAATGTTTATCATTTTAAAACTTATGTTTTGATTGTTCAACTTATTAGAAAAGGTGTCTGACACTTTCGTTGATGAACCTTGAAGTTGAGTTTTCTACATTTATTAATTTAGTTTAATTTTATTGTGCAATATTATATTGGATTCTTTCAATGGAAAATTATGGTTCAGGTTTTGAATAATATGTAAATAAGTGAATAGAATGTTGAGAGTGTGCTCTGTTGAGGATCAAATGACATAATTTGTACAAATCATTAATACAAAGTTCTTATCCGATTATTTAAGGTTCATCTAAATCATACCAAGATCTAGCAAGCTTCACTAAACAAGTCCAGTATATCAGCAGCTTGAAGTTATCTGTTCAGAAATAATCATTGAATTTAAATTGAGAGAGGAATAGAACAAGGTTAACTTATTTATCATCTCCCTATCGTTTCAATGATTTACTTATTGTAAGAATGAATAAATAAATTGAAATAAAAAAAATGTTCTATAATATGAATGCCATGAATCTTTCGATTGTTCAATACTGAGCACATACTGAGAAATTTGAATAGGTGCGTTTCATCTGGAAGTTTGTTGTAGTCTTATGTGTTTAAATAATATTCATATTATGAAAGAGAGCTAATCCAACATGAAGGTCTGTGTTGGTTCTTGGTTGTCAACTTGATAAAATTTCTTCCATTCCACTTACACCCATTACCTCAAAGATACAACATGGGATGTTTGAGGATGAGGATGTTTGGGATGTTTGATACATTGAGGATGTTTCAAAAATGAAAATTTATGGTTAGACACCATATTTTAAATAGTTTTTAGGCACTGCATATTATTAGAATATTAAAATTATCAACAAATTCTAGTTATGACAATTTATTTATGAAACATAGCGATTATATCTTTCTGAAAATAGGTTATTCTTTCAAATGATGTCGTTCTGGAAATAAAGATCCTCCCAGTATAAGATCCTCCTCTTATTCGTCCATAAAAGGGATATATTTCCATATTAGTTAGCAGAGGTTCATTTATTTCATAATTGTCTTTTTCATTTCCATCTTCATAATATTGTAAGCAGTATCTTCTTTATTTTGTTCTTCAAAATATTGCATCCTCAGGGGTGCCCCCACCATAAAGCTCTATGACAAACCCCCCAAATAACCCAAATTTCACATCCAGCCCCCCCACCTAAGGTATCCTGTTTTTTCTTATTCGTATTTATTATTCTTTATTCTCTTTCTTGATAATAGTGAGGTAACCCCTCTTTATTCCCACATTTTTAACTGATTTTATAATTTTCAACTAATATCCTAACCCCCTGCTAACATACCGTACCAATAATGTTAATATTTCTACCAATGGTACTTTGCATAATTACGTTGCATGTGTAACCATTATTCTAACATAGAAATGATGATAATCTTCACCTTCATTGAGTTGCAAGCCTAACTAACCGGTGCCGTCGTTGCGTTGCAAAGCTGATGCAACGCCCCGTGTCACGGTCATTGCGGTAGTTGTGCGCTTGCGCACTGTTGCCAGCCCTGTTCGGGACAATCAATAGAGCAGGGCAGTGCACAACATCAGCTTGTCTCCATGGTCAAGGTCAACCTAGAGGTCACACAGAGGTCAATCACGGGGACTGTGACCTTGTCTGATTAGGGGGTTGATATCATCATCACAATGGTAGTTGGGTTATTATAGAGAGATCCACGTCAAACTGTCAGATTTGGTTGAATGGAAAGCATTGATGTAATGCGCTATGAATGCTGACATTGTTTGGGGTTTGAGATCTGAATGGTAATCGTGTTATTATAGAGAGATTTACTTTCAACTGTCAACATTGCTGCTGCTATGCTATTCCTAAGCAATGCAAATTATCATAAGTGAACCTCTCTAAAAGAAATGTATGTTCATTGATTAAAATTTGGTAAACAGTACTTAACAAACTATCTATCATTCAACTCAGTGGTGTTACAATGAATGCACTATTTATCACTTTGATTGGTTATGCTTGTCTGAATGGTAGTTTAGTTATAAATAAGTAAGGGATGATCACTCATTGAACTTAGTTAACATGAGTTTCATTATTCTGAAACTCATTTGATGATTACAGGCTTATATGCAGATAAATATCTTATAACATATCAAACTTTTCATATTGATGAGAAAGTAAGTAGGTATGAATTTCAGCAATATTAAACAATACAAGATTAAATGCTATTTGAAACTACTATTAAGGTGCGTACAGATATTCGCGCCGCGAACATGAGCAATTCCCTTTTAGTCAGCTGACTATATCTGTATTTTTACAGAAACGGTAAGATACAGATATAAAAAGCTTGGCATCAGCTGATTGAAAGTGAATTGCTCATGTTCGCGGCGCGTATATCTGTACGCACCTTTATATAATATTGTTTGTCTTTACATAAATTGGTGGAGATTTGAGCAGCTATGCATTCATTCTTGGAATCGGAGAATGCTTGATTATTGTTGTTTGAATTTTAGGTGTTGATAGGTAGGTGGTTTGGTTGATCATTAACGAAATTTAAGCTTCACTTTCGTTATATTACGGCTCTACTGGGATTATAAAAACAATTCTATTGGCTATTATAGGAGTGCCCAAAGATTGGTAAACTGCAAATGTGTGACTCTCTCATGAGAAGGAATGATATTCTATTGGGACAGAAATTCGTTGATAAGCAGTCTTTACAAAATTGCTATAACGAATTTTGTTTTGCTGATGATCTTCACATTAGCTCTATAGTCCAGTCCTATAATACATTGGTGCTTGCAATATATACTTGTATATTGTAGTTCTGATTTTTTTTAATATATATTATTTGGATACATGGGAGAAGTCCACAACCAATTTCTTCATGCAAAATTTCCTTGTGCTACATACAAAAGGAAACTTGTTTGAAATTTTGATCCTTGAAATTTTGTCTTATGCGCGCCTCTCTAGGAAATACTGAAATGAAGTGCATCTAACGGGTGATTCTCATAAAACATAATCTCATGAACTTATCATTGTGCGAAATATCAATGTGACGACAATTTAGTTGGTGATGATGGTTGAAGCTACAAATTAGGTGTTTTTCACAATACAAGCAGCATTGTTGTCAGGTGTACCTTGAAATCTATTTAAGATAGAGCGCTCTACTTGATCTCAAATTGTAGAGTACAAAAATACGTCCATAGGGGGTTTTAATTATACATTTAAATGGTAACAATCGGAAGATATTGTTGATCAAAAACTAAAATTCATCAAAATTTATTTTTTCTTTAAATTTTACTCATTTTTGAAGAATCATAATTCAGTACTCATTAGAGATAGAGAGTTCCGAATGATCTCATTTCATTCAGAATTTTTCAATCTAAAACAAAGGCGAGAACAAATTTTCTGTCTGATTAACGGATTTGGCGGAAATAGCTTAAAACTGAAAAATGAACCAAAAAACGAGGTTTTTGGCCCACTCTGTATCTAGCACAAGAAAATTTTGCATGAAGAAATTGGTTCTGGACTTATCCAAATAATATATAAAAAAATCAGAACCACAATATATATTGCAAGCAAACCCCTTTTTTATGTCTGGACTACTAGGTTTGTGTGTGGATGATGGGAGATACTGATGAAAGAATGTAACAGGTTTCTTCTGTGTTTAATTATAATAACATTTTCTGATACCCTAATTATTCATTCCGTCTACCGGTTTACTTTGTACATTATTAGAAGAAAGCCACTTCAGTTGAATTTATGAAAAAAACGAAAAGCATAGATGAAATTTTAATAACATGCAAATTTTGCCGGTCTCATTTGAAAAGCGAAGAATTTGCATGAAAATTTAATCTCGAGCAGTCAAGTACAATGAAAACATTATGACGTGTCACGCTCGTGGTTTGACTCGTACATGATTGTGAAAAGTTTCAAGGCTCACACTGTGAGATCTAATTTTACACTGCAATATTGAGATTCAAGTGTATATAGCCAACTTTTGTTACCTGTAATGTATTATGATCAGTCAAAAGTAGGTAAAATATTGTTTAATTATTATTGTAAACCATCGTGTTGCTTATAGGTGTCTTTTTACAAACAAGTTCAAGTTGAACTACTTTAGTTTTGACGACTTTAAAAAATAATCGAATTTCATACTTATAAAATTCTTATCTCACTGACTCACTGATCACGATTTCTGGAAAACTACTGGATGGATTGCAACAAAACTTAGAATATAGCTTCCTTATACGTCCTAGGTGCTCACTAAGAAATCTTTTGGCGATATTTCAACTCTAAGGGTGGTTTTTAAGGGTTTAAAGTTCGTCTTTTAGCATGTATATTCTTCTTCTCCCTATCTCTTAATTATAATTGAAATGTCCATATCATATGTTACTATAGAACTATAATCTACAGAGAGTACCTCTTTGAAACAGTTGATAACTGGCGACCAATTAATAATTTTTTCAGGTTGGCATTAAGTTGATTTCATTAGGTTGGCACCAAGTTGAAGAATTAATTGAAATGCATTTATCGAGAACGAATTGATTGGGCACTGCTGCTTCAATCAGAGCTATTCCTGGGAGTATAGATAGTTTTTATTTTTCATAAAACAAACTTCTGTGGCGGGAGTTGCTTCTATCAATTGATCCTATTCTATCAAGACTAATTTTGTTTGTATATCTGACAGATCGCGAAAACTGCTTAAAGGGGTATTTTAACAACTTCAGAAGTGTCCGTAGTGGAATCTGTTTGTAAAGAATGAGGAAATTCGGCCAAAATTTAACTTGGGTGGAAGAAAGGGGTTATTTATTAGAACGGCCAAATAGCTGTTGTTGCTTTTCCTAATGTGAAAATATCTTGCATAGAAGTAAGGCGCTTTTCCCATGGATCAATTATTCCCAAACATTGATTGTTTTACCAAAGAAAATATAAGGTAGCTTTCGATAAAAATATTGGAGAATATGTATAATAGTTCGTTGACTGTCAGTATTCCTCATTAATAGCATCAATGCTCCCCTTTCAAACAATGCTGACACATTGATGTTAATGTTTCAACAGATAACTTTGTAGCAACTCTACAAAGCTATATTGAAAAATCCACTATAAATGTAGCCAAATCTAGTTCGAGGTTTTAAAAAATCAAGCCATGGATTACTCAAGTTTTAGTAGTTTCTATTAGAAGAAAGCAAGCTCTATTTAACAAATGTAAAAAGGAACCATTCAATTTAAATCTGAGAAATTATTTTAGAAGTTATCGAAATAGATTGACAGTCCTTATTAGAGAAGCTAAACGATTGTATTATAGCAGAAAAATTGAGGAGGCTGGAAATGATGTAAAACGGACTTGGAATGTAGTTAGGGAGGTAGCTGGTTGTAAAATAAGGAAGGAGTGTTTGGAAGAAATTGAAATTGATGGTAATGTCTATAGTGCTAGGGATAATCCCAATATATGTGCTAATGCTTTTAACGATTTTTTCATCTCTATAGGAGAGAAAATGGTACAAAATATTCCTAGTGAGCCTGGTGACGATTTGCAACCAGACAATCCCCACAATCCGCAAGATTATTTTACTTTTCAATATGTATCAGAGACTGAGGTTGTGGAGGCGATCGAGAGTCTTAGAGGTGCATCTGGGCCTGGTCATGATGGCATTACTGTATCTGTTTTAAAATCTGTTAAAAGTATTGTTGCCTCTCCACTCAAACACATTATTAATGTAAGTTTTGAACAAGGTATTTTTCCAGATTCTTTTAAAACAACTGTAGTAAAACCAATATTCAAATCACAAGACAAAAGGAAAATTACCAACTATAGACCTATAAGTTTACTTTCGAATTTGGCTAAAATAATTGAAAAATGTGTAAAGAGACAGCTACAAATTTTTGGAAGTGAATAATATTCTGTCAAAAAATCAATTTGGTTTTAGAGAGGGGATGGGAACACAGGAAGCAATTGCTGCTTTTGTTCAAGAAACAATCTTAAACTTGGATGTAGGTAGGAGACAAATAGCTATTTTTCTTGATCTTGCAAAAGCCTTTGATACAGTTTGCCATGATCGTCTACTTGATTGTCTCCGTAGCCTTGGTCTTGAGGATGTGGCACTGGGATGGTTTTGCAGTTATTTAAAGAATAGGCAACAATGTGTTAGAGTCAATAACACTGTTAGTGAATATAAATCTGTTAAAATGGGAATCCCGCAGGGAACAGTGATTGGACCTTGCCTCTTCCTGATCTATATTAATGACTTTTGTAACCTTAATTTAATCAATGGGAAAATATTGTCATTTGCAGACGATGCAGTTTTAATTTTTCATGATGAAAAACTGGGCTAGCACATATGACTCAGCTGCTAGGGGACTGGGAGAAGTAAAAAAATGGCTTGATAGAAGAAAACTGACTCTGAATTTGTCCAAAACAAAATACATCTCTTTTTCCTTGAATATACAGAATCAGCCAGTTAATATGTCACTTGTTTTGCATTCTCCAAATTGTCTTAGTCATGTAGATTTAGGGTGTTCAGTTAATTGTAATGAAATAGAGAAGGTTAGCAGTATCAGATATCTTGGAGTAATGGTTGATCAGCATTTAAAGTGGGATGTACATTTGTCGCAGCTTACTACACGATCTAGAAAATTTATTTTTTCTTTAAATTTTACTCATTTTTGAAGAATCATAATTCAGTACTCATTAGAGATAGAGAGTTCCGAATGATCTCATTTCATTCAGAATTTTTCAATCTAAAACAAAGGCGAGAACAAATTTTCTGTCTGATTAACGGATTTGGCGGAAATAGCTTAAAACTGAAAAATGAACCAAAAAACGAGGTTTTGGCCCACTCTGTATCTAGCACAAGAAAATTTTGCATGAAGAAATTGGTTCTGGACTTATCCAAATAATATATAAAAAAATCAGAACTACAATATATATTGCAAGCAAACCCCTTTTTTATGTCTGGACTACTAGGTTTGTGTGTGGATGATGGGAGATACTGATGAAAGAATGTAACAGGTTTCTTCTGTGTTTAATTATAATAACATTTTCTGATACCCTAATTATTCATTCCGTCTACCGGTTTACTTTGTACATTATTAGAAGAAAGCCACTTCAGTTGAATTTATGAAAAAAACGAAAAGCATAGATGAAATTTTAATAACATGCAAATTTTGCCGGTCTCATTTGAAAAGCGAAGAATTTGCATGAAAATTTAATCTCGAGCAGTCAAGTACAATGAAAACATTATGACGTGTCACGCTCGTGGTTTGACTCGTACATGATTGTGAAAAGTTTCAAGGCTCACACTGTGAGATCTAATTTTACACTGCAATATTGAGATTCAAGTGTATATAGCCAACTTTTGTTACCTGTAATGTATTATGATCAGTCAAAAGTAGGTAAAATATTGTTTAATTATTATTGTAAACCATCGTGTTGCTTATAGGTGTCTTTTTACAAACAAGTTCAAGTTGAACTACTTTAGTTTTGACGACTTTAAAAAATAATCGAATTTCATACTTATAAAATTCTTATCTCACTGACTCACTGATCACGATTTCTGGAAAACTACTGGATGGATTGCAACAAAACTTAGAATATAGCTTCCTTATACGTCCTAGGTGCTCACTAAGAAATCTTTTGGCGATATTTCAACTCTAAGGGTGGTTTTTAAGGGTTTAAAGTTCGTCTTTTAGCATGTATATTCTTCTTCTCCCTATCTCTTAATTATAATTGAAATGTCCATATCATATGTTACTATAGAACTATAATCTACAGAGAGTACCTCTTTGAAACAGTTGATAACTGGCGACCAATTAATAATTTTTTCAGGTTGGCATTAAGTTGATTTCATTAGGTTGGCACCAAGTTGAAGAATTAATTGAAATGCATTTATCGAGAACGAATTGATTGGGCACTGCTGCTTCAATCAGAGCTATTCCTGGGAGTATAGATAGTTTTTATTTTTCATAAAACAAACTTCTGTGGCGGGAGTTGCTTCTATCAATTGATCCTATTCTATCAAGACTAATTTTGTTTGTATATCTGACAGATCGCGAAAACTGCTTAAAGGGGTATTTTAACAACTTCAGAAGTGTCCGTTGTGGAATCTGTTTGTAAAGAATGAGGAAATTCGGCCAAAATTTAACTTGGGTGGAAGAAAGGGGTTATTTATTAGAACGGCCAAATAGCTGTTGTTGCTTTTCCTAATGTGAAAATATCTTGCATAGAAGTAAGGCGCTTTTCCCATGGATCAATTATTCCCAAACATTGATTGTTTTACCAAAGAAAATATAAGGTAGCTTTCGATAAAAATATTGGAGAATATGTATAATAGTTCGTTGACTGTCAGTATTCCTCATTAATAGCATCAATGCTCCCCTTTCAAACAATGCTGACACATTGATGTTAATCTTACTATAATCTGGTTACTTTAGATCAGATGAAGAAAATAATCACTACTGTTTCAATTTCAATCATGTTTGACATTTTTGCTTTTGATGCCAGCTGTTATTATTATGTGAAATAAGCTCTCATTGAATGAAATCATAATCATTGAAGTCAATAATTATACTAAGAGAGCAATTTGTTTGAATATGTGTGTTTGTGGATATATGTATGTATGTCGGACGGATCTCGAAAATGGCTCAAACGATTTCAATTAAATCCGGAATATAATGTACTTGCTACAAAAAACATTATTTTGGAACAGGTCTCAACTCTGGGGAAATTCCTTGAATTTCCTTAAGAAAGAATTATTGGTCCCTCAAGTAGCAGCAGATCAGAAAAATGTTTCCCATAGTCTGTTGAAAACGTAAGAGAGTGTGAGCAAATGAAAAACATTGTAATAGCTGTAGTTGAGTTACCAAATTTGGCGACCTTATTTTGAAACATTGCAGTATTCATGGAACATCTGGAAGAATAGGTTCAGAAAGTGACCGGATAATAGCGAAAGAAATTTAAAATCTATCTCTCCAAACATATGGTAGTTGAATGTAATGTTCATTGTGAAGTGATAGAAATGCGGCTTATTTCTTCAGCTTCTGTTGTATTGGTTCCTCTGTTGCTCTATGTTTGTACGCAACCATGGCCTTGAGAGAGAAAGTTGCACTGTCTGTTAATTCATAATATGGACTAAATACCACGAGAACCAATCAGAGAAGCCTTCTATTAGAAAAAAGCCTGCTCTGATTAATTCTCATGATATTCAATCCTGATTGAAATTGAACATGCTTTTGTGCTACTGGGCCTGATATTTTCATGTTTCAAAATCAGCTAAAAACTAAATCGAAAAAACATAATATTCCATCAGCTGCTCCTATTTCCTTTCATGATGTTATTACGACACAAGACAAACCTATTGATATTGATAGATCACAAGTGAATTCTAAAGTTGCCAATTCTGATAGAAATTAAATTGAGTTACATGTTAGTTTACATCCAAATTTCCATCTCTAAGCTCTTGGTTTCAAGCTAAGATCAAAGAAAGAAATCATATAATGGTAGTCAATAATCAAAGCGATTGAATAAACTCTATTCAGATTTGTGCAAATTCACATTAAAATGATTCCACTTTAATATTTATGATTGTGGAGTTTAGGACATGAGAAATCAGCCGCAATAAATGTTATACTATTATGAATGGACTCTTTTGTATGAATGGACTTCCATGGAAGAAAGAATCAGTGGATTGGCTGCTTTTACACTTTTGGATAAGTGAAATGAAAAGTAAGCGACAGGCTATGCCAAAAATTCCAGAATAAGCAAGTGATCTATGGATAAAAGAGTCATCAAATTCTGAATCAACTTAATTTGGAATTTAATCTTCAATTGCCAAAGCAAAAAACACATGATCACTGCTAATTTGATTACTGTCAACGGGAAATATTAATTGCCAATGAATAAAGTTGAGGGCGACTCTTAAGCCCCACCCCATATCCTACAAAATTCGCTGCAATTAGACTACTCTTCTACATAGCACTTCCAACACATCAATTAATTATTTGAATGATTTTACTTAATAATTTTCATGCCAAGTTGCGGCCTAATCTCAAAAACGATTATAACAATTTTTGTAGGATGTAGATCATAAATGTTTCACAAAAATAATTTTATCTTTCAGTTCCCGTAGCAAAGCACGGGTGACCTGCTAGTTATACACATATAACAGTAGTCTGATCATAGTTTCAAATATGTTGCCGCCAATGTTTATTATGTTATTCCCCTAAATTATTCTCGTTTAAGAATTAGGCTTACAGTTCAATGTGTAAGGAAAGTTGTGTGAGTGTACCACACCAGATTTTTTAGTTAGGTAAGTAAATTCTGAGTTTAGATAAAAATTCATTATTCATGAGCTCATTTTCATTATTCTTCCAGAATCTGTACAATATAAACAATAAATCTATCTCAAGGTAAATAATAGTTTATCCGGTGAGATCAGAATAACCGTCTTCTTGTAAAAATGTAGTGTAAAAATTCAGTCAAGAAATAGTTTTGGACGAAAATACAGTTTCTAAGTACTGTATATTGCTATAAATTCGAACAGTAAATACTTGTAAAATTGTCTCTCAAATAGAAAGAGTATGTCGTACGCTCATTTTATTCTCAGTCTGAATTCCCAGAAGCCAAAATTCATTTCAGATTTGAATCGAAATATATTTAAAGGCGACAAGATTCTATTATTCTTATTTTCCGCGATAGAAAATGCGATTTTCCCTTGAGGAAAATACAGCTGTGTATTCACTGTGATATTATTATTGCTTGAAAAGATGGCTTCGGAAAATGAAACCTTATCAGGGCTTCAGTCACCTCCTGCTTCACCCCTATCCTCCCTTCCACTCTCCTTCTCCACCTCCCAACAAATATGACATCCAAACAATTTCCCTCGATGATTTTCTCGTTCTTCCAAGCGTTTTCTTACACAATATTATATTGTGTCTTGAAATAGGTATTTCAATCATGAACGTTGTTTTATACCAAGAGAATATTTATTTCATCTCGATGATTTCTTACTACGAGGAAAAGTGTGTATAAATTGAATTTCAAATTTAAAGACTGTTCTTCTCTATTGTGACCAATTACGTTGAATAATCAAATAATTCCCAACTTGTGGGAATTCTAAAGAGATTTGCTTCAAGACTTATGTCGAGTTAAATTAATGCTCTATAAAATAAAATCTTTTATTGAAAGTAACACGCTTCTAGAGGCCCAAAACAATGAACCTAAGCATTTTTCAATGTTTCTGGTTTGGCAGATTTTTTGATTTGTTGATGAATGAATATAATGCCAAAATTATGCCTATGCCAGTGGCGTAACTTACACCCCTGCTGACTCCGCCCATATTTGACCCAACTGAAACCCCAACCAAATTGGCAACTCCAAGTGATTTTTTCGATAGTTTTTGTCTTAACAACAAAATGGATTTACTAAATCTAAATTCAATATGAAAATCACATGAAAGAGGAGGATACTGAGCTAATCCAGAACAAATTCTGTACATGGTTTTAGATGCACACTACATATTTACTTATCCAAGGGTTCGTTTCAGTTGTCGTTCTACAATTGATGCAATAAATCTAGGAAAAGGGAAAATTCAATCACCACAAATTCATGAGACAAGCTATGCAACTCATCAGTTGATCATTTTCTGAAAAGCATGTAGTAGGTAAGTGTTGAAATGTTGTGTGACAAATTGGAATACATATTGGTTTCACAAAAATCAGCCTCCAATCATTTATTCCCATATTTGTGAATAAAAAGTCAACTCTTGCACCCTATGTAGTAAAGTTTAGTTCTAATAAAATCAAGGATTTATTTAAAAGCTGATAACAATTTCTAAATACTTAGTAAAAAAAATCAATTAAAGTATTGTATATTCAACTGGTAATCTACAAGAATGAATTTTGTTACTAATAAAATCGAGGACTTATCTAAAAGGCTTACAAAATTCCAATTAAAAATGACTTTGACAAAAAAGTTACCACCTACGTAAAGTAACAATCTGTCCAGACTACTCAACTTTCTTGCATAACATTAATCAATATTTCCACCCACATGAGAAATCATTCAATTGATGAGATCGACCACCCACACTGATCGACCATCAACTTGATCGATTTATCCTCCAACATTGATTGGAAACTTGAGATATTGCCAGCGTGTAATCTGGGTAAAAAAATTCAGGTGTTGTAAAGTTACTAATAAGGGTAGAGAGTTAATCATGTTTCTAGGAAAAAAGAGTTTATAATTAATTTTCAGAAATTCGCCTTGAGATAGATTGGATGGTTTGGTTTCTAATTGAATAGACATTCAAAGGCAGCTATTGAGCTCAAGTACACTGTTTTCATAATAAATTAAGTGAAACATTTTTAATGTTTTCTTTTTTAAATTAAATTTTTTATGCATATATCTTGCGCTATTATGCCTTTTTTGATAGTGTAACTACAGTGAGTTAAAACTTTTTCCCAATTAGTTTTAAAGTACTTTTTTCATACGTTAGTTTACTAATAATTTTTGTTTTGGAAGCATATTAATGTTAAGGGAGCTTATTTGGGTTTTTACCTGTTGTTTCCATTGTGAAATTGTGAATAATGAATGAATGAATTCACGTTTCAAAGTCAGCATCTGATTAACATTGGTTTGCTAGTCTTGTCTGTCATTATTTAGACAGTGCAGATAACTTCTTTTCCAAATCTGAAACGTTGTCGAATTGCCAGCAATGTTTGTAGACTATGTAGACGTATAATTAACTACCACAATAGCTAAAGAATAAAAATAATACCATACAGCACCCTCTTTTTATGTGTAAACTTATCTAAATTTGGGAGAGGGATAGCACAAGGTTACCTTATTTTTTCTTACCCCTATCATTTTAATGTTGTACTTATTGTATGAATAAAGAATTATTAAATATTATAAAAAACAAGCTTCCTTGTTTTTTAAGTATAGTGTATTCCCTTTATCACCTATCAGATTTCCAAAAATAATCGGTTGTCTATACAGAATAGAGCATTGTGTACATGCTCTGTAAACTAAACTACTTATACTCTAAACACTATCATAGTGCATTGTACTTTTGTCAGCAGCAGTCATTTCCTTTGGGGTTAAAAAAGGAGTAGAACAGTTGAAATAAAGTGGTCTACATCAATTTGATTCACCAGTGATACACACGCAAGGCGAGGTATTAACAGCACGCTATAGCACTTAGTAGGCAAGCTAGACTGTACATACAAGTTTCATTTCTGTTCATGTTGGTTCAATATTTTATTTTTTTATTTAGGTGAATATTACCAGAGCCACCTACTATAATCATTATTATTATTATTTTTTTATTATTTTTTTTTCACGCAGTTGCGGATAGCTTATGCGAAGAGGGGCAAAATTTATGCAACCTCTTGGCATTATTTTCTATTATTGATGGAGTATTTTACCAAATATGTTGGAGCGTTTGGCGTACTATGCGAGCTGTATCAAGCAGAACAGACTTCTGCATTTTCCCTACCAGAGTTTCTGAGACATCAATAGCCTTACAGCTCTCCACTGTTGAATTAAGAACCAAATTAATTATTATTATTATTATTATTATTATTATTATTATATTATTATTATTATATTATAATTATTATCAAATGTCTCTTGAAACTCCTTCTATTAAAGATTTAAGTCAACTGTTGAAGATCACTTATTACTATATCATTTACATTTGTATTGAATAGAATGACTTGAAGTTGTCACAACAACATAAATATTCAATAAAACAACTATAGTGAGGTCCACGTTAAGGTGCGTACAGACTTACGCTCTGCTCGATCGATAGATGATCGCAGGTGGAGCAACAGCGGAACGCGAACAGAGCGTGTAACAGAGCTCGAGCTTGGCAAGTTCCTAGGGCGAACTAACTAATAGTTGCGCATGCACGGTTAACGTTTTTGTTTGTAACGTTTGTTAATAGTTACGATCTCTGTGTTAGCATATAAAGTTATCAGAATTAATAATTAATTATTAAATGAACAAAAATAAATAATAAAAATATTAAAGAATAGGTACTAGCATATTAGAATTTAGAAGAAAGAAGTCGAACTCCCAACCAAGTCTTTCATCTTTCAAAACATTGACAGACATAACCTTTTTTGTAATGAAACTGCAACATAAATGCAATAAACATATTATTATTATTATTTATTGCATATTGGCAATCTTTATAATTACAGTATATAAAAGCGAAATGGCACTCACTGACTGACCCACCCACTCACTCACAGAACTAAAAATCTACCGGACCAAAAACGTTCAAATTTGGTATAGTCCAGTCAAATGGTCGTTTTTCAGGAAACAGCCCCGAAAGAATTTTTCTCGACGATTCTATATGTATTTTGGGGCGCTGAATTCGAATCTGAAATTTGCTGACACGCCAGAGGGCAGCTTCACCCCCAAAACCCCCAAAAACCCCCATAATTTCAGACTTTTTTCAATTTTCCCATTTTATCTCGTGAACCTTGAGTTTCTCAAGAAACTCGTAGCTCCGGAACCAAAAATGGTAGAATCCTGCGCGACCACTAAATTTATTGGAAATCTTATTCTCTTCAATTTTGTCGAGAATGATTTTTCTTGAGAAACTCAAGGTTCACTAGATAAAATGGGAAAGTTGAAAAAAGTATAAAATTTTGGGGGTTTTGGGGGTGAAGCCGCCCTCTGGCGTGTCAGCAAATTTCAGATTCGAATTCAGCGCCCCAAAATACATATAGAACCGTCGAGAAAAATTATTTCGGGGCTGTTTCCTGAAAAACGACCATTTGACTGGACTAGTAGGTATGTTGGCCCCTTAGAGGCGCACTAAGAACGGATTTAGAAAATTTTCCAAAGCTACGCCCAAAATCTGCGTTTTTCCAGCGTTTTTAGCGTTTTCTCAGCTTTATTCGAGAATAAATGAACAGAAAATGTTCAAATTTAGTACAGAAGCTCAGCTAGGGTATAATAATCTTGTGTTAGAAGGAATTTGCAATAACGTCAAAGATACGCCCAAAATTAGCGTTTTTCCAGCGTTTTTTTTGCTTTTCTCAGATTTATCGAAAACAAATGAACAGAAAATGTCCAAATTTACTACAGAAGCTCAGCTGGGGTGTAATAATGTTGTGTTAGAAGGAATTTGAAATAACGCCAAAGATACGAAAAAAATTAGCGTTTTTTGCGTTTTCTAATTTCTTTCATAAAGTAATAGAAAATGTTAAAATTTGGTACTTTGACTTTCTAATGAAATGAAGCATGCTCAAATGAAAAATGCAGGCGAGCGAAGCGAGTCCGCTGATCTCATTTTTGGACGATCCATTCGGTGGTCCAGAGGGCGGAGCTGATACAGGTTTTTTGATATAATATTTTTGTTCATTCCCGTTTAAAATAATTATATTTTATTAAGCAATAAATTATATTTTTCAATAATTCTATTATGAATTTTCCTAAGATTAAATATTTTGCTAATTAATTATTGTTATATTATTATTATATTGTTAAAAGAAGATCTGACAGCAGAGCAAAGTAAGAAAGAGATAGCGCTATCCGCTTTGTTGAATGATAGACAAGGATAGCAATAATCAATACCATTGCTAATAAAACACTGCCATTATAACGTGGACCTCACTATAGATACTGTATTCGTATTAATGAATTTGTGTGTCGGAACAGCTTCAGAAGGGGTCGTTTCTAATGTTGAGCCTCAAACAGTCAATATTACTTATAAATAATAACAAGGCTTCAGATTTTACCAATGCTAAACATCAGAATTGAATCCCACTGTAGGCGATGCACAACGAGTAAATAAAAGCAGTGCCTTCCAAATTGCATCGTCACGTTTTGTCACACAATGCAGCCGCTGAATAATGGAGAAGGCAGTGGTCAGAGCCCCGGGGCGGTGTTATTACAGTACTTCTACAGTGAGGTTCATTTCAATCTGTCAGCATTGGTCGAATGGCAAGTATTTATGTTATTCACAAGGAATGCTGACAGTTTGAGGTGAATGTCATTATATTACTTTTTTACTATTGTCAACAGCTTTGTTATTTTGTGCAAATCATATTCAGTGTGCTGTAACTCCAAGGTTAGGCCGGTTGTATCTTAAACTATGTTGAGGAAAAAACAGTTTTTGTTCGGGTCGTCTAGTCTTTGGCTAGTACTTTAATGCCGAATGTGACGACCTTCGTAGTCTTTACGGACACTTTAATATTTTAAACGACCGGTCAAAACATTTTTGGCTTAAACTAGGATCAACTTTAATCGTGGATCAGCTGAGTGTATACTTTTGTATATTTAATAATACTGTTCAAATTTATTTTGGATAAATCTTGGATCTGTTGAATTAAGGTTAAAATTTAACCGGCCTTTGTGCAACCGGCACTAAATCGTTTATTTCTCTCAAATTAGCCTACTGAATAATTAGTGGTTTCTCTTGTCCCACAGCTCATGATGGCATCAGTATCGGCAAAAAATAACTCAAAGAAGCAATTCAATATACAGTAAAAATATTTGAAAACTCCAAAACGTGTTATTCATCCTATCTTGTACAATTAATCAATCCTTAACATGCCTTGATCAATTTTTTTGTTAAGTGTGTTATTCATTCATGTAAGAATAACAGTAGATCAGTTTTGTATGAGCAGAGATTATAGATATTACTAGTACTACGTTTCTCTATGCCCTCTATGGTATGAGTTAGTTTGTGGCAATTATCTGATTCGATTGTACTGTATGAAGAGGTGGCCAAACTAACTGGGAGCACTGATCTGTTTATTGAACATGTAGAGACACATTGTTACAGAGTTATGGCCTTGGTCACCAGTGCAGTGCAGAGCAGAGTATGGAGGAAGCAGAAGAGCATGGGCAAGGAGAGGAGGAGGGAGGATTAGTAGGAGTAGAGGAGGAGAAGTCACCAGGGCAGAGCATGACGTGGATGGAGGGAGGAGAAGAGAAGAGGAGGTGAAGTAAAGAGAGAAGAGAAGTAAGAGAAGTTGGATGAGGAGAAGAGGAGGTAGAGGAAAGAGAGAAGAGTAAGATAAGGTAGATGAGGAAAAGAGGATGTGTAGGAGAAGGAGAAGGTAGATGAGGAGAAGAGAATGTGAAGGATAAAGAGAAGAAGAGTAAGAGAAGGGCAATGAGGAGAAGGTGGTGGAGAAGCATTGCTGGTTGGGGAGGAGAAGAAGTCACTATTGACCAGCATTGGAGGTAGCAGAGGATAATAAATGGAAGATGAGGTGGAGGAGGAGGACGAGGAGGTGAAGAAGAGGGGTCCCCCGTGTGTATTACACAATGGCAGTCATTAAGCAATTAGCTCGGCTGTGCCCAGAACTATTTTTTGGCTACCTGACCTTGTTGCAACAATATTGCAGCCTTGACTAGCAAACAAAAACGAGATTTCAAATCTAGCTAGCTCATGGCGAACACTTTTGCTACAGAACATTGTTTCTATACTGTACTCAAATTCGATAAAACTTTTGTTTTTGAACATCGTTTGAGAGAACGTCTTTAGCAGTTATTATGTTTTTTTCAAATTTATGTAATGTTTTTTTTTTTTTTTCAATTTATTCATTCTTTGCACATTTTACATAGTTTAAATACACAAAAATACAAAATAAATAAAGAGTACAAAAGAATGTGTAGCTCGCAAGACTTTCGTCTGTTCGCGAGCATGAGTAAGAGAATATAAAGATTGAGAAACGTAGAAAGAAAAAATATTTATAAAATAGAATATAATAAATGACTAAGAATAGCCTAATGGTAAAATAAATTTGAAATACAGAGTGAAATGAAGAACAGTTTTTTTTTACAATATAAGAGGGAAAACCTGAGAAAGAGAAGAAGCACAGTGAATGCACAAGTCAACTGGTGATGAGAAGAGGTGAGTGGAGAAACGTAAATTTAGAATTTGTTATAAGCTACTGCCTTTGATTACTGAAAACGTCAGGTGATGTTTTGATCCATGATAAGATTTCTTTTCTCTTATAGCAATTTGATTGTCTGATATGAAGTCTTGTGGTATAATATTTACTAGTTTGTCACATCTATACGGAAATTGCATTCTACATACTGTTAGATTAGTTTCAGGTAAGTCAGATCTCCTGTAAGTTTGGCGCGTGTTATATGGAGTAATTCGGGTATTGAAAAGATTTTTGTTTTTTAATAAATATGAAATTAAATTTTTCAAGTAGAGCTGTTTGATTGTAAGTATGTTAGATTCCTGGAAGAGAATTCTAGTAGGATACAGCCTTGGTTTGCTTAGTGCCACTTTTATTATATGTTTTTGAACATTGAAGATCTTGTTTATATGACATTCAGCAGTACCCCCCCATACCCTAATTCCATATTGCAACACAGATTGTGCGTAAGCAAAGTAGGCCATTCTAGTAATTTGTTGCATTTTCAACTGGCTCATTTTGTAAAATTTATTTGTTAGATACTTGACCTTGTGACATAGAGATTGGATCTGGGAATCCCATCTCAGATGACGGTCAACAATTATTCCCAGGTATTTAACGGTTTTAGAGTCCTCTAGTTTAGGACAGTCACAATCATTCAAACCTATTTTATTACATTTGATATTATGAATTTTCAAGTTTATTCGGTTTACAGGTTGAGTAGCAGCATTTGGTGTGAAGGTCATGAATGAAGATTTTTTATGATTCAGAGTCAGGGTATGATAGTCAAGCCAGTTCTTGACCCTGGAAATACCCTTCTCAGCTGATATTTTAGTACTCTCCCAGTTATCACCCGAAAAAACTAAAGTGGTGTCGTCGGCAAATGAGATTGTTTGACCATTTTGCAAGTCGAGATTCAGGAGGTCATTAATGTATAGTATGAATAAAATTGGTGAGAGTACAGTCCCCTGCGGTAAGCCGTAATCTAAAAGATTTTCAGTACTGGATTTATTTTCAATTGATAATATTTGAGAGCGACCTTCAAGGTAGCTTGTAAAAAGTTTCAGGGGCAAACCTCGAATTCCAATTCTATTGAGCTTTTCCAACAGTTTGGTGTGTGGGACAGTATCGAATGCTTTTTTCAAGTCAATAAAAATTGCAATAGATTTTTTATTATTACTAAAATTTTCAGTTAAAGTTTTTACTAATAACGAAATAGCGTCTTCTGTGTTTTTTCCTTCTTGAAATCCAAACTGGTTAGGGTGAATCACCTTACTCACAACCATGTATTGTACTAGCCGCTTTTTAATAAGCTTTTCCATGATCTTTGAAAATCCACTTAGCAAGCTTATTGGGCGGTAGTTATTGGGATCGTCAACATCTCCCGATTTATGTAAAGGTATGACTTTAGCCACCTTGAACTCCTCCGGAAAGAAACCTTCTTCAAAGCATTTATTAATTATAATTTTTAAAGGTTTAGCAATATAGTGGGCAATGATTTTTAGACAGCTATTATTTATGTTATTAATTCCTGGTGCTGAGCTGGATTTGAGGTCTTTAATTGTTTTGATAATTTCTTCCTCATTTGTCGGGAAAAGGAAAAAGGAATTTGGGAAACCTATTCGTGAAAAACGGGAATTTTGACCAGTTGGAGGAGGGATGTTTTTATTTTCTTTATTCAGTTCTTCTGCGAGTACTCTCCCGATAGACGAAAAATGTTTATTTAAAATTTCAGGATCAATATCAGTCTTTGAATTTTTCTTTTCTACATCAAGTATTTCATTTATGGTATTCCATGTCTTCCTGGAGTTACCTCTACTTTGCTCCAATTTATTTCTGTAATACCTAATCTTGGTTTCTTTCAGTAATTTGTTTAGGACGTTTCTATAGCGAGTGTAGCATTGTTTCATTTCGTTATTATGTGGTTGCTTCTGTAGTTTTTTGTGCATTTTATTTCTGGTTTGAATAGCTCTTATTAGTCCGGTGGTGATCCAGTTCTTTAGTGGTTATTTCTGTGTGATGTCTTTATTTTGATAGTTGCATTTTCAATATGGGTTGAAAGTTTTTGTTCAAAAGAGTGTACTAGTGTATGGATGTTATTATTATTTATTACCTCCTCCCAATCTTCATTTTCAAGATTTGAAATTAATTTATTGAAAACAATTTTTTCAGTAATAGTGTTTGCTAAATTAGGCCTATCAGAACCACCGTCTGCGGTTTTAATATGGATACTGGTGCTGTAATGGTCAGTTATATCGGTCTTGAAAATAGCACCTATCAAATCTTCAGTTTTGAAGGAACTATTTTTGAAAAAGATATGATCAATGCACGATTCCGATTGATTTTGGACTCGAGTAGGTTTATTTATATAGGAGACGAAACCGTTTGAAGACAATATGTTGAAATAATCCATAGAAATAGCGGTAGTCTGTTTTAGATTGATATTGATATCACCTATTAGAATTATATTTTTATGTGCGAGCAGTCTTTCCAAGTACTTTCCAAAGCATTCAAAAAAAGATTTGCTGATAGAGAGGGTGATCTGTATATTGCAATTAAATTGATCTCATTTTTAGTGATAGGATTTTAATATTAAGTATCAATGAGTCTGATTCCATAATTTCAATGTTTAATTTGTTAAAAGACAGTTCATTACTGATGAAAACACAGATACCATTCTTTCTATTTCTCTTACCTGGCTGATTTATTGACGAGTAACCATTCAAAACAGTTGAAAGGCTCGTCTTCGCTCATCCACGTCTCAGACAATACTATAATATTAAATTTTAAGGAACAGTTTTCAATTGTGTAGGCGAATTCATCGAAATTCTTGTTTAGGCTTCGTATGTTCATGTGAAGAACACTCATTGAACTCCTCTCCACATCATTAACATAATTAATTGGTAGGGGTGGAAGAATATTATCTAACTCAATCGTACTGTAGCATTCCTGTGCAGCTTCATTGTCAAAATTATCAATTATAACCATGAAAGGTTATTAAAAATTTAATTCAAGATTAAAAAGGAAAGAGAAAAAATAGACAAGAGAAAGTAGAAAAGATATAAGCTACTAATTTCTTTGAAAAACTATGTGATAAAAGAAAAATTAACGATAAATGAAAATTTGTTAGTTTTTAATTTTAAAAGTTACTTAAATTAGGTATAGAGAAGAAGTGGTATAGGCACATTCAAGCCATGCCTCAACGAAATTTTATCAGGTAAACTTGATCATCTTTCTGCACGGCATTTCTATATTTTGTTTACCTCGAAAAAGAAAGGACAATTAAGTTGACTGAGATAGTAGGCTACTATCGATGAACGAAAATAAAAATAAGAATAAAAATAAAACAAAGTGCTTAATGTAAGAGAGAGATACCGCCGTGAGCGAGAGGAGAAACTGCATCACTTTTGCTCTATTGCAAACTGTTACTACGATAAGAACAGAAGTAGATGCAGGAATCTTGCTGTATTTTGTTATTTTTGTATTGATGTATGTTGTTATTTATATATTCTCCTACCAAACGTTTGTCAGGCTGTTTGAAAAAATTAATTGTCAATTTTACAAGGATGAAGAAGGTCGTTTTCATTTTTTTAACTCTTCAAAAATATTCAATGGTCTCTGCTGCAAATTCTATGTTATTTCATTTAGCATAATTTACAAAATAAACATGTTATCTGTTAAAAACATACTATGAAATAAAACAATTAGGATTCCTTAAACCTGTGGCGTAATTGCTAAGTAATATCACAGACTGAAGATCTCAAACTCTTCAGCTTTTTCTTTAATACGTCTCAATGGTAAGTGGACAGAAGAGGGAAAACAGATATCGCAGTTTTCTATGTTGGTCGCGATTTTTCAACCAAATAATAATGAAAATGGTACCAAATAGTTCAGGAAAGTTGAAATTGTTCAGGAGAATAATTATTGTCATATATCCAAATTATGTTTGGAGAATACTAAGTACATGTATAGATTGAAATTTTAGATTGAAATTTTGAAATTTATTTCCAAAACAAATTACTATATTACAATATATTAAGTTACAAAGTGTTAAACAAATAAGCAAAACTTAAACTTAATTATTAGATCAAAACTTAATTTATCTTTATTTTGGCGACTGCTGGCATAAGTAAGAACTTGAGAGCCAGCAGTGAGTTTACATATTAGATTTAACAAGTTTAGCGCTTAACTGAAATTTGTAGGTTTGTTTTTCATACTTTCAATACTAAGCATAATATTAAATGTTGAATAAAGAATGTAACATTTAATATTTGTGCTACTCGCCAATTTTACATGCTTGTCACCAAGTTTTTAGTTTATCCCTTGAAGCTAATTCATCGAGATTTTACTCACTAATATTAATTATCTTTGTTGTTGGTTATCCATCTTGTTTCCACTATTATTATTACTATTAAATTTTGTAAAACTTTAAAGTGAAAAAACACTCACATTCTTTGATGTGGCGACGTCCGTTTCGTGCTGGTATCGCACATTTTCAAGCCAAACAGAAACTGAAGTGTTTAAGGTTGAAACACTACACACCCACCTCAACCGCATACACCCAAATTTGACGTTCACACTTGAATTAGAAACCAACAACAGCATAAATTTCCTGGATATCACCATCACAAAACTGAACCAATCATTCAAAACATTCAAAATATACAGAAAGCCCACAACAACCGACACCACAATCCATTGCACTTCAAATCACCCTATCCAACACAAACTTGCAGCCTACAACCACATGCTATACAGATTAATAAATGTCCCAATGACAACCACAGATTACAACACTGAACTGCACACAATAAAATATATTGCACAACAAAATGGATACAAACCCTCAATGATTGACAAACTACTACAAAAAATTAAAAACAACAAGAACAATCCGCAAAACTCTGACAAATACAACACTGATAATCATACAGCATTCGTCACCCTCACATACCACAACAATAAAACTTACAAAATAGCAGCATCATTCAAGAAAATAAAATACAAGGTTGCATACAGAACAAAAAACTCACTGAAAAAACTCTTGTCCCCACACAACACCTCTCAAAATCAATACAATAGACCAGGAATTTATAAGCTAAATTGTAAAGATTGCAGCAAATTCTACATAGGTAAAACAGCTAGAAATTTCAATATAAGATTCAAAGAACACACAAGAGCCCATCCTTCCTCCCATTCCACCTTTGCAGAACACATTATCTCCACTGACCACACACACCCTGACATAGACAACAACCTCGAAATACTCCACTATTCCCACAAAAACAGAAAATTAAAAATGTATTAGAACAGTTTGAAATATACAAACACACCAAACAACAGCCAAACAATATTCTAAATGACCAAATCAACTTTCCCTCCCACACCCTGTTTGACAAACTCATTTAAATCCTTCTCCATTAACCACCAAAACTCCTCTCCACCTCCACCAAATTTCACCCTCATAACCTTAAACACTTCAGTTTCTGTTTGGTTTGAAAATGTGCGATACCAGCACGAAACGGACGTCGCCACATCAAAGAATGTGAGTGTTTTTTCACTTTGAAGTTTTACAAAATTTAATAGTATTAATTATCTTCTATTTCTTCCTAAGTGGTACTCCTCTTATTTCATTATTAATACTCTTTTTTACTCTTTCTTCTAATCTTTATATGTATTTTTTCATCATCCCACTTCTTCTCCTTTTATTCTCAAAAATCTGTGCTGAAACGAGAGAACATAGAAAATATAATGTGAGAATGACTCAAGGACAGTCTATTTAAGGAGAGTGGTCAGTGTACAAATATAGAGGAAGTAATGTTATAATTATTATAATGGAAGGTGACCAAATGGAGTTCTCCAGACGAATCCAGAGTCTCCAGTCGAATTAATATGCTAAGTACTTCTTCCTTTTTCTTCTTCTTCTTCTTCTTCCTCTTCTTCTTCTCCCTCACAAATCTTCTCCTTCTTTGTTTGTTTCTCCTACGATTTCTTCCTCTACAATGTCTTTTTTTCCTTTTGCTTCGCCCTCTACTTTTTGTTCCTTCCCCACTTGTTCCTCTATTTTGTTTGGTTCTTATTATACATCCACTTCCTCATACTCTTCTTTTTCTTCTTCTCCATTTCTTTCTATGAAAGAAATTTTCTTGCCTCTTCTCATAAATATATTTGTACCTTCTTCTAAATCTATCATCATATTTCGCTCCTCTTTCTGTATCCATTTTTTATCTGCATCATTTTTTGTTTTTTCTGTATACATTAATTTGTCCTCATATTCGACATGCCGGCAACAGGATGATATTAATCAAACTTCATTGATTAAAAAAACGCAGTTAAATTAAGTTCACAAAGGCTGCAATTAAATGCAACTTTACTCAATTCACACAACGTAGCATTGGACTGGAATCAGATATACATTTCAATAATTATTCTCAAGTTAACTCCGAATGCACAAAATAATGTATTTTATGTATTGCATTAAGTCTCATTGTATAGTTGTGTTCATTTGAGCTTAGCTGTGGCGGCCATTTTTTCACAACATAGCATTGGACTGGAATCAGATATACATTTCAATAATTCTCAAGTTAACTCTGAATGCTGGTTCGCCCTCTAAATAAAGTTGCATCACCCAATAATGTTGAGGATCTCAGACCAATCAGTATTTAACCTGCATTGTCCAAAGTGCTAGAAAGACTTATTCATGCTCAAGTTGTAAAATTTCTAGACAACAATAGAAAGCTTCATAACTTTCAATCAGGCTTTAGGAAATTCCATTCAACTGAGACAGCTCTCCTTCGTGTCACTGATGATATAAGGTCAGCTATGGACCAAAGAAAATGCACCATCCTCACCCTTTTTGATTCTTCTAAAGCATTTGATACTGTTGATCATAAAGTTCTTTTAAATCAGTTAGCTATTCTTGGTTTTAGTCACAGCTCCCTAGTTTGGTTCAAATCCTATCTCTTAGGTAGGAAACAATGTGTTTCTGTTGGTGACAACAAGTCAAATTTGAAAAATGTTATGCATGGAGTACCACAAGGTTCAATTTTAGGCCCTCTCCTATTCACTTTGTATGCTAATGACCTTTCCTCCATTATCAAGTTCTCCAGCTTCCATACTTATGCAGATGACCCTCAAATTTATTTAAGCTGTCCCATAACAAAAATTAATGAAACAGTTGGAATAATGAATCAGGATATCAATTTGATAGTTGAATGGACAAAGAAAAATGGCCTTAAGCTTAATCCCATCTTAACACAACCCATTATAATTGAATATTCTCGTCTCATAAACAATATTGATTCTGAATCGATTCACAAAATTAGTGTAGATGGTAATGACATTCCTTGAGATTTCATAGCACACTTGACTGGTCAGAACAAGTGAACAAAACATGTAAAAAGGTATTTTCAGCAATGCATTCTTTGAAGAAAATGCACGACATCCTCCCTAGAAACATTAAATTGTTATTGGTTCAATCTCTTATCTTCCCACATTTAATGTATTGTAATTCTGTTCTCAACGATATGCAAGTCACTCTGAATGATAAACTACAGCGTTGCCAAAATTATTGTCTACGTTTCGTCTACTCTCTTCAACGTCATGAACATATCACCCCTGCCCACATTGCCAGTTCAACATTGAAGCTTCCCGATCAAAGACGTTTTCGAATAGTCAAGCTTGTTAGAGATATCTTAAAACACGGAAATCCGAACTATTTCAAAGATGATTTCAAATTTGTTTCTGAAGGTAGGAGGTCAGATGCTTCACATACTGAAACCGGAGAAAGTACATTAAGGATACCCAACCATCGAACCACTATTTTCACAAAATTCCTTTTAGTCAGTGCCTGTCGTGCATGGAATGCACTTCCTGTTTCTATCAGGTCTATCGAGAGCCGAGCGAGCTTCATCCTGACTTTAAAAAAACATCTTTTGGAACAAATGACTGAAACTGTCCGGCCCTAGAACGATCACATGACAACCATCCCTCACCCATCCCACCAATATAAACCTATAAACCTTTTATAGAATGAATTGTATATATATCATATAAACTCATGTTATTTTAATTATCCACTGCATACTGCTGTATATTACTGAAAGTTGATTACCCTGATCTACTTTCAGCCTACTCCATTTTATTAATCAATAATTTGATCTTATCTACCTACATAATTATTTTACTTTATTATTTTTCTGTTTTTTCTCGTAAATATTCATATTAATTAAAACTTTTACAATATTTCCATTCATAAATAAATCCTTAGTTCTATCAATGAAATTAACGTTTTGGTAGAGAGTTAGTGGGAAGGATATTTTTAATATTCTTTCCGAAGAATGGACATTGATATGTCCAAAGCTCCGCCAATTTATGTAGATGCATAACAATATAATTTTCTATAGTTATTATATTACAAATTGCTTTTTCATATCATATACAGTTCAATAATTATTTTCTTAGTCTATATTATGTAAATTTATCTATAATTTTGCTGTATTGTAAGCTATTCATATAAGTGTATAAGCCAGTATATATTGTAATCTACATAAATAAAGTACTCAATCAATCAAGCAATGCACAAAATAACGTATTTTATGTATTGCATTAAGTCTCATTGTATAGTTGTGTTCATTTGAGCTTAGCTGTGGGGGCCATTTTTCAATGTTTCATGTTTAATTGAATTTTGTGCCTCCAGGTGTACTGTATAGTGTGTTCTAAAGATTTCCTCGATTATTATACATAGCAAGCATATTGAAGAGCAAAATTTCTTATGATAGAGTTTCCCCAACTTTCATGGAGATGATAGATGAAAACGTTGAAATTGTAGAAATTTTTCATGAAATTAGTTTTCATAATTATGTTAACACTTGAAAATGTGTTATTGAAACCACATTCTTCCATAAGAAACTATCTTCCATGTTCACGTTTGCCATTGGTATTGAACGTCACCACTCTTGGATAAAGAAATATCTTCAAATTACTGTTTTCATAAAAAATATTTCACAATTCTCTGAAAACCTCACGCCATTCTCATCATCACATCATGATTGGTTGTCATTTTGCTCAAGTAGTAATTCATCAGAAAAGGTCTGCTAATGAAGATTGGTTCAGGCTTGAAACCCAGACTCCTCTCGTGAAAATGGAGTTCTGTTAATTAGCTATTCAAAGAGTCCACATTTAATTTCCTGTCTATTTTGTACTCGTATGCGAAATTAGCGAGTTCTCTCGCTTCATGTACGAGTGAGACGGAATATTTGATTACAATGTATCAGGAGATGTACTTTTGAATAGAGAGGGAGAATTTAAGAGGAAGGGAGAAAATTAGTGAGGGTGAGAGAAAATCAGACGACAATATAAGAGCCTATAAGCGAGGTAATGCAAATTGTCCTTAGAATATTTTCAGAGAGAGTGAGAAAGAGTGTGAATGAGAGACTTGAGAGAGAGAGAGAGAGAGAGAGAGAGAAATTGAGTGGAGAAGGAATACCAGAGATTTGACGACTATGTATGAGTGTAAGGTATTGCAAGGTGTACTTCGGGAAAAAGAGGAACAATTTGAAAGAGAGAGAGAGTGAGTGTGTGTGTGTTGATAGAGAGAAACAGAGTGAGAGAGATGATTGAGATATAAATGAGAGAGCGAAAATTCTAGAGAAGATTTGAGGACAATGTATGATTCTGTGAGGTATCAAAAGGTGTACTTTGGGAAAGAGAGGGTAATTTCAAAGAAAGAGAGAGAAGAGAGAGAATACAAAGCACAAGGTCGAAGTGCTCTTTGATAACGACCTGGATCCATGTATGTGTGTGGGGACCGCCCTAATGATGTTTCTGTTTCATGCGGCAATGAATACATCATACATCAAACTAAAACAGAACTCTCTTTGAAATGGCGTTGTCTATCCTATGAGTATGAGTCGAGTCTCTAATTTCGATTATTCATACGCGCGTTTACATATGTGCAGTGTAAACATTTTCGAAATTGTGTCGCGCTCTGTGTTTGAGCTTTTAATGAATGAATGAATGATTGAAGGCGAGCAAGATGAAGTTGTGTTCATTGATTAAATAATGTGGGATGGTTGGTTGTTGATGAATGGAATAATCTTTATGTTTGTGTGAAGTTGTTAAAAACGAGGCTTTCATTGGTTTGGAATTGTTTAAATGAAAACACCAATAAATAAAATGTCAAATCCAATGCTTTAGAAATATCAGTTCAACTTCAAAACTGAACTGGAAATATGAAACACTCCAAACCTTGAGGGTGGAAATTACACTTCTAAGGAAGTTCAATTGAGATTGAGAGTGTTTTCTCTTATTGGATCTCATATCAATATAAATTCTAAAAATAGAATAGAATATTCCAGGACTTGAGCTCCTCTATATGAATATAAACTCTAAAAATAAGTTTAATTTATTTGGTGGGTAATTCAATTATCACTGTTCGAGAACTACTGTACTTCCATTTCAAGATCTCAGATTAAGATTCGGATATTTGATTCTCATAAGGAGTAAATTGGAATAATAATGTAAAATATATATGACTGAACAATACTTACATAAGATGTGATGAACTTTATTTAGTGAAAAAAGCCATATTTTTATTTATGCCAATCATGAATAAAGCGATTTAAAATTGTCACAGTCATTCAGTTTTGATGGGAAATATTATAAATATTTTTTTTGTCATTATTATGTGACTATCTCTAGTGAACTGAAATCTTTGAAATTACTAGCATAATAGGTATCACATGATTCATTGATTGACTGGGAAAGATCACGAGTTAAATTTTTACATGATCAGGAAAAACCTAGTGATCTAATTTTATATTGTCTTAATATCGCTGGTATCAAGAGCCATTTCGATGAATTGGTTGTACAGATATCTAATGTAATTTTTGATGTTCTAGTCTTGATCGAAGTAGGCTTAAATAATGAGGATGAAGTATCACTATTTAATATAGAAGGATACAATATATATTTTAAGTTAAGGGTTCAACAGAAAGGAGGAGGTATAATCATTTATGTTAATAAAAATTTAGCCTTTACTAATATGAATTATTCTACTCTTTCTTATGAGTGTATTGAAGTAGTTTTGAAAATTAACTGCGGTAAAAGTTTCAATCTCATATTTGTGTATAGACCTCCTAATAACAGTATTCTCCAGTTTCTAGAGGAATTGAAAGTGCAAAGAAACGGGAATCCTGTTATATTTGGGGGTGATATAAATATTGATATAGAAAATTTATCTTATGATAGTAAGGTAGAATCATATGAGAACTTATTATGTGAGCATGGTTTTTTCAAATGCATTTACAATGTAACTTGAGAGGCTTTCTATAGGGATCATTCTGTCAGGGCTTGTTTAGACCATTTCTATGTTTATGGTGTCCATGAAAATATATTGTCCGGTGTAGTTCAAACTCGTATATCTGATCACTTTGTGATAGCCATGCAGCTTTTGGGAAGTTATGTTTCCTCTGAAGATATTGCTTCAAATGAAACTCAATCAATTAATGAAAATCAAGTTAAAATGAAACTAAGTAATATTGATTTTCAGGTTTTTCAGTCTATAGATAATCCAACTACTATTTATAATGAAATAACCAAAATATTAAACGGAATTTACATGAACAGCTCAAGTATTTTACACTTTAATTTTAATGATTTTTCAAGACATGTCTCTAAATTCAAGAAAGTCTGGATGAATAGGGATTTGTTAGATTGTATAAATAAGCGTGATATGCTCTTCAAGAAATGGAAACGAACAAATTCAAATATTGATAGAATTGAATATAATAGATATAGGAATTGGTTGAATTTGAAAATAAAGAAAGAAAAACAATTCTATTTCAAGCGTAGATTCGAATGTCATGGGAGTAATATGAGAAAAATATGGGGGTTTGTTAATGGCCTGTTGGGAACCGTTAGGAGTAAGTCGATAGAAAATATAATTATGAAGCATATGTCTCATATAAAAACACAAGATATAGCAAATGAGTTCGCTCAGAGTTTCTATTTTAATGTTCAAGATATTATTCATTCTTGCGGATTTAAGTTTTCGTTAGGTGATGTAGAAGATATCTATCAATTGTAGTTTCTATTTACCTTTAGTATCAGCGCAATTTGTGAGTAGAGAACTGGCAAAAATTGATAGAAATAAACCACCTGGTTTTGATAATATAAGGTTAAAAGATATATTGTTCTTGAAGGATGACATGGTTTCATTTTTACAATTGCTTATAAATAAAATTATCAAATCCCAAAGTAGACCTGACCTTATGAAAGTTTCTGTTGTCCGACCCATCCATAAAAATGGTGAATTCTCTAATTTTAAGAATTTTAGGCCAATTGCCATATTAGCAATTTTTGAAAAATATATTGCCGAGAGGATGAATTTATTCCTGCATAAGCATAATATCATCAATGATTTTCAATATGGTTTTATGAAAAGGTTAGGTACAAATAAATTGTTGTTAAATTTTTCTAATTATATATATGGTAACTTGGAGGATAATGTTCATAACCTTTGTCTTTTTATAGATTTTTCAAAAGCATTTGACACTATAGATCCTAAAATTTTATTACAAAAGCTATCTAGTGTTGGTATAAGAGGACCTGCACTCAGGTTATTTGAAAGTTATCTGGAGAATAGAAAATTTGTTGTTGAAATTGGGAACTATTTAAGTCAAGAGAGGACTTCAAATGTGGGAGTGCCTCAAGGATCAGTCCTGGAACTTTTGCTGTTTTTACTTTACACAAATGACTTACTTAGATATTTGATTCACTGTAAGATTTTTATGTTTGCAGATGATATTTTGTTGATTTCCTCTCATAAATCGTTAGATGTGGCCGAAACCCGGTTACAACATGATACCAATAATCTAGCTAAATGGTGTCATAATAATTGTCTAAATATAAATGTCACCAAAACCAAGGTGCTACATATAATCTCATCCTACATGAAAAGAATTAGGGAACCCAAAATTAAGCACCATTGCTGTGAATGTTTCCAACTGCAGGAGCAAGATATTTTCATATGTACAAGAGATTGTCAGTTTATATCGAATTGTATAAATTATAAGTATTTAGGAGTAACAGTTGACAGTCATTTTCGTTGGGATATTCATATAAAAAATGTTTGTAATAGACTCAAACAGGTATTGGCCAAAATGTATTATATTAAAGATTTAATACCTAATAAAGTGAAGAGGATGATGTATATAGCCTTGGGAGAGTCTGTTATGAGATATAGATTGCAAGGGTGGGGATTTGCTAGCAATGTTTATCTTAGGAGAATATCTTCGGTACAGAGGAAGATTTTACGTTTGGTCAGCAATTCTCAGGGAGATATTTCATATGAGAACCTTTTGAATAGATGCAAGGTTTTGAATATAAAAGGTATATTTCTGTTTACTTTGATTTTAGAAAATTACTTCTGCAAAAAATATTTAGTTATGAAAGTTAATCGATATGATTTAAGGAATGAGAAGTATGTTGTACCATTTACTTCGAATAATTTAGCCAGAAACACCTTAATCTACATTGTACCAAAAACTTTCAATGATTTACCCGATAATTGTGCTGAGTTTGTTAATATGCGCCTGTTGAAAAGAAATTTAAAGATTTGGTTGAATAATTACACTTTAGATGTAACATAATGTAACTCATTATTAATGTATTGTATTGTTGTAATTCATTCTGTTCTATTTTTTGTATGTAAGCTCAGGTTGACTATATATTATAATACTCTTTAGATTTTTGAGAGCTGAGCCAACAATTAATTAATTGATATCATGATAATTTTAACTGTTAAGTAAATTCGACAGTGTAATAAACTGATAAGTGAATTTAACTGTTAAGTAAAAATAAAGTTCACTGATATATATATATATAATTATATTTGAATTTACATGTTTTGTATAATAGTACCTTGTCAAGCAGCCTCTTTGAGGTTCGCTTAAGGTAGCTTATTTATTCAATAAACTTTTTTTCTATTCTATCACAAATGGAGCCTTATAATGATTTGACCCTATTAGGTAATACATTTACTGTAATACTACTATATTAACCAATAGGGTAATATAGTTACTTTAGTCTGACCTACAGTGACTATATTACCCACAGTATGGCCATTGGAAATTTTTTCCCGCCGCCGCCATGAGGATTCCAAATATTTGAATTTTACAATGGAGCTTATAGGCGATTATAAGTAAAATCGCTTGCCTTTACCTATTAATGCATATTTTTGTGATTATTAACTTCCATATAATTTTTTTAATGTTTTTTCTATATTCCCAATATAGTTTTGGAACTTGAAATAGTGATTCGTAGATAATAGCGAGTAAAATTGAAAGGTAGGTAACGTAACCTGAAAGCTGAATCTCCCAAAAAACTTTTGAAATATGTCATGATATTGTAATAATTGTAGAAATATGATGGAATTCTCATCACAATAGATTCCATAACATTCAAATATTTTGTTTTATTAGTTGACAGCCAATAAATCTGACTAAAATAATGTAAACACAACATTGGATATAAACTGTGGAAAAGCCAATTATTGTTCTAGTCATAGTTCTACTTAATGATTTGTAAGCAATTGAAAAAGAAAACACCTAACCCATAACCATTATTATTCATATTTAGTTATATTTAAAATCTTAAGCTCGTGGTAATGCAACTCTAAATCCATATTATATCAATAACTATTGACCAATTATTGAACATGTTATGGGTAGGGTACTTAGTACTGAAGAGAATCAATAATAGAAGTCAAGACGTACTACTAATCAGCACTTAATCACGGTTAAAAATTTAATTTAATAAAATAATTTCATAAAATGTTATATTTAATTGAGCCGCAAAAAGTATTTTGAAATTGGATTATTTGTACTTCGATCCAATAAATTGTATGAGGAAATACAATAAAATTGAAATTTATCTTTCTGCATATTTATCTAGATCACTGGTTCCCAATTAAGTTGTCCGCGAAAGCTCTAGAAGTGGTCTGCGATGAGTCCGAAGGAAGGAAAATTAATGTTTCAAGCTTTGTTAGTGTTTTTAAAATTTTCTTTATTGCCTATATTGAAGTATAATCAATTTCCCTTCGAAAATGATATATCAAACTCATCGTGAGTTCAAAATATGTTTACAATCGGTAAAAGAAGTGGTAAGTTCCAAATTTCTAATGCTATAAGATAGGACTTGAAAGTTTGTTTGGAATCTTAATGGCGGATTTGTACCATGTGACCGAGCTAACCAATCAGAAGCGTGACAGTCAATGGCCATACTGTGGGTAATATAGTTACTGTAGTCTGACCTATCAAAGTGAACGGATGTCATTGGCTTATACATTATAGGCCTATTATGGAGGGGGGGGGGGGGAGATTGCAACTGAAAAAGAATGCTCCGCCAACGATGAGCGGGTCTTGTCTCGACCAATGACAGCCTTCCACCTATTTACATCAGCCAGTGATTCCATTCTTAGAGTAAATTCTGCTGCTTCATAGTATGATTCCAGTTTACTAGAGATTAGAAATCATGTATCACGACCTACTTCAGGAGGTTCTGAAGTTTATGGAATAGAATTCACTTCAAATTGTTAACATTTTTGCATCAATAAGAATTCATGTTTAATGTATTATCATTTAAAAGTTGTGAATATGCGGTTCGCCACAACTGCTATTTTCGACAATGTTAGGTTGTTGATCTGCAGACGTTACACTTGGTTGGCAGAGACACGTCGAAGGGTTGCACTGCAGTTGGAAGGGTGGATTCGACGGCACGTGGTGTGACCGTGTGACCTATAGCTGGCCCTTTGCCCCTGAAGGGCCTGCCCCCTGCCATCCCTTTACACGTGCCCCCCATTATTGTCCTACTTATCTTGCGCGGCTCCTGAGCACTATTATAGTGCGATCCACCACTTGCAAATGTCAGCATTTCTTTCATATAACATCCATGCTTCACATTCAACCAATGCTGCCAGTGCTAGATGAGGATCTCACGTTAGTATGGAACTACTGCAGTACTGCCCACTTGAAAGACCACATTTATTATTCCAATACTTGATAATATTTGAGGTTATATCTCAATAAAATATTATGTGAGAATCACAATTTCTGAATGCTTTTTTCAACACAATCGTCACGTATTTAAGTGTGATAATCGTATTGAAAAATGTGTAAAAAAACAGTTTTACATTTTTTTCAGAACTAATTTGTGGAATCTCCATTGAACTATTAAAATTGATATTAAATGTTGTCATTCCCTCCCTTTTATTAGAGCAGTCACATCACATTTTCAAGAACTGGAATAGACAATTTTGTGAACATGATATGAAATTGTCCTTACGATATATTTTTCATTAAGAAATTGAAATACTAGTTTCGGTTGCTTTACCACTATCATTCAATTATCAATCAATATCACTGAACGCTTCTTTTTTCAATAAATTGGGATAGGTGTAGTTAAACACATATCGATTTTTGGACGTACGTTTCTTTGCCGTACTTATGGATTCTATTTGATTAAACATAACTTGGCAAACAGTTGATGTGTTCATGTGCTTGCCAGTTCCATATAATCTTCTAGATTTCATAAGGACGGCAAAAAATTGCACATCCAAAAACCGATGTGTGTGTAATTGGCTTAAGTGGTGTCGTGTCAGTTTCAAGTAGTTTCGTTCAATCATAGAGAAAGGATAAGGGTAAGTTTGTCTCTGGTTCAATCTTGTTCTAGAGTTGTAATATTTGAAAGAGATCTATTAAAACTAGTCTCATGATAGAATAGATGTAGTGGTGACAATAGCTGCGAAATTCCATAATTTATAGATTTGACTGTGGAATCACTACTCATTGATAATGGATAGTGTGAATCCTATCCTGAAATTGATCAATTCGATGACAAATGAAATCGTAACACGTCCATCATAGGATCACGAAATAATATAATAGAAATATATAAATCGAATAGATATACTGTAGATGATTGGTATTAGCATGTAGTGAGTGATATAGCGAGTTTGGTGGCGGATTTCCATAATTTATAGGTTTGGCTGTGGCATCACTAATTGATATTGAAATGTGAGATTTGTTGCGTGTGAATTGGTTGATGGTCACAAGTTTGAGTGGAGTTTGCGCAGTGACCTTGCTGCCTGGACAGCATGTTGCAGCGTGTGAAAGAGAGAGTGAAAGATAACGAAAGTGAAGAGAATGAGAGAGAATTAGATGGTGTGTGGGAGGAGTGAGAGAGCGTTGAACTTTTGTACAGGTCGATAATACTGTTTCTCTACTAAATTCATAGATGTTTGTTGAATTTGTATTGTTTCTTGGTTAATTGAAAAATTCAATTTGAGGATGACTGTGTATCACTATTCACAGGGACTGTGATATCTGAATACATTTCATTACTATATGAATAATACTGAGAATAATCAGTATGAATTTTCATACAGAGAATAATTATAATTGTTCTATACAACTGAAGAATTCCAAACCTAAATTTTGTTTCATAAATTTGGTGAGCAAAAGTACACTCCTTAAGATATCAGTAGAATCAATTGAATATAATTTTACTGAAGAAAGGTTGTAGATTGAAAATTATTTACACGGTGAATCATGCAATCAGAAATCAACAGTTCATAATCAGAAATAGATTTGTTTAGTGAAAACACAAATTGAAACCACTTCTGGGAGTCCGGTCTCACAAGGTGTCAACCTTTTAAAAGATAAACCGAAAAACTTCAATAAATAAACTACTTTATCAACCACTATATTATAAAAGTGGTTGACAATTTATTTCAATTTGTGTTTTCATTATGGAAAAGTACCACAACATCACACACTACACAACTGTAAGATTTGTTTAGGTTTAGGAAATCATAATTAGGTTTGTTAAATTCATCATTCTATTATTTTCATATGAATAAAACATTGTGCACCCCACTGAGAATCGCTTGACGGCAACAATTTCAACCATTTGAAAACTGAGAAACCACGACTTGGAAATTCAAATTCAAATTACTAGTAGTTCTGTGAACAGTAGACCTCGTGCTCAGTAAGTTACATTGACCTGTTGTTATGTTTTCTCAAAAATTAATAAATAATTTATCAATTTAAAATGTCTAGAAAAATCCTAAATAAACATAGAGCTTTCTGTCCTATCGTACCGTGACGTGTCGTCCCGGAATGTGAGTGTGAGCGCTGTTATCAGGTCTGGCTGCAACTGTCTACAACGTTGATGGAAAGATACATTTTCAATAAGTTCGATGTTTTTGAACAGGTAGTATTATAGTCAACTGTCTACTAACGTTGATGGAAAGATACATTTTCAAGATGTTCGATGTTTTTGAACGGGTAGTATTATATTCAACTGTCTACTAACGTTGATGGAAAGATACATTTTCAAGATGTTCGATGTTTTTGAACGGGTAGTATTATAGTCCATTAAACAGCTGATTTATGATGAATAATAATTCCATAGTCTGATTTTTTTCTGTAATATTGGCGTATGAAGGAGGCTCCTTTTTCCTTTTATTATCCTTGAAATGCAATATTTCTAAAAACCTTGTATATACGTCGACGCGCAATTTAAAAAGGAACATACCTGTCAAATTCCATGAAAATCTATTACCGCGTTTCGCCGTAAATGTGCAACATATAAACATTTAAACATTAAGAAAAATGCCAAACCGTCGACTTGAATCTTAGGCCGGTTACAGAGCTCGACCGACCGTCAGTGCGTATATGTACCATCCAACTACCTCAGAATGTCCATCAGAAATTTTGATGAGTTATTTCGAGCTTTTATCACCATATAAAATAAATGTAGATAATTAATGTATGATTTTTACAATAAAAAATTTAGAAATGAATGAAGAAATGTATAGAAAAACTCTGAATTCAAATAAAAATGACACTATTAATTGAATTCATTCATTATGCTATTCAATTCAATATCAGCTGATTGTCGGGCAGAAGTGTCAGCACATTGGTTATATTGGATCAGTACAGCTCTGAAAGCTTCTATTTGCTTCAATAGCGCGTCAGTCGACCGATGGAACGGATGCGCACGAGCTCGACCGATGATGGTCTTCGTACGCTGTGTAAAACGCATGGTCCTGACCGTGCGCATGCGTGCCGTCAGTCCTGCTCTGTACGGATACATGGAATATCTATGGAAAAGACAAGCACGACTGACGTACGCACTGACTGTCGGTCGAGCTCTGTAATCGGCCTTAGACCTCACTTCGCTTGGTCAATTACCTTTCATATTCATGCAAAGTGAATTGCAGGGTTCATCATGTAGACTAGATTCGCAACTATTGCACTTATATATTCAATTATTGAATAATAATGGAATTGTGAATGTTAAATTTTATATTTTCGATTTAACAGTAGACTTGGATGTATTAGGCCTTACTGTAAATCAATTGTTCATACAAGAGTTAAGTCATTTTTGTGATTATGTTTATTTTCAAAAATAATGAAAGATATTGAAGCTTGTTGGAAAATATTGTCAATGATCTAAAGGGTTGTGAATGTAGATGATGATATGGTTTTCATTTGATACGGATTTCTTTAACACCTTCATCCCCTTACTGATCCAGTAGAGTGACGGAGCTCCCTGGCTAGCCAGTCAAGGCCAGCGATACTAGGCTATCCACGTGTAATACAGAACATGATCCAAATGTTCTGTTGCTCATTTTCCCAGTTAGGTTATAGTGAAAATTGTCTAATGCAGGTGTCATTGCTGGTAATGTGGTAGATTTTTCACGTCACCTCTTCTATCAAATGTCAGCATTAGTTGAATGGTAAGAATGGACGTTATTTATGAGTAATTATGACAATTTAAAGTGAATCTCGGTATATTTGCCGGTTCTACTAGTGAAAACGGAAAGCTTGGCATCGATTTTGCTGTCCGCATTTAGTTGTGGGGTGGGGCTTGTGAGAGAGGGGTTCAGCTTGGCCTTGACTCGAACACCACTTGGGTTCTGGCAGGAGATGGGGTTGGTTAGTACCCCTTATTTAAAGCAAGGGGTGCTGGGAGATTTGCCCCCTTATTTTAAGTTCAAGCGGGGGATACTAGATGGGGTTTATTCAGCTCCTTCCCCCCACTTCCCACTTATCTTCCTTGTGCATCGATTCCCCCATCCCCACCTCACCTAACTGAGCAGCTTGTTTTCATATGAAGTGGTACAACACCTCTCCTTCTCCTTCACTCCCTCCTTATCTTTTTCTTCTCCACCCACTTTTGAGTCCTCTTCATCTAGTTTCAACTTGGTACTTGTCATAGCTTCTGTCATTCTAGTTTTTTTTTGTACACTAACTTTCTCTGTTCTTAGAGGAAATTATTCTAGTTTTTCTTGGTTTCACCCTAGTCTCATGTACATTTTTTTCTTGAGCTTTCTTATCAAGGCTTCTTGTTCTCCATCTCAATCCCCTTATTCTTTGTATTTTTCTAACCGAATTAATGAAATCTAAAAGTTCTTCGTTGTTTGTTACACTTTTAGAATCATAAATTATTTTACATTCCTTGTCGTGGTGGGGTGGTGGAATTGGCTTTAGAGATTTTCAATTCAATAGAATGTCAGGTTCATTCGAAATTGACCACTGTAAATTAACAACTGTTCGTTGTATAGGTTCAAATAGGTAAATAAGTTGTTATATAGGTGTATAATAATATGTTGTGTATTGTTTTATGGCCCAATGCTGATGTTTCAATCACGCAAGATTATATTCACCTTTTCATGGCGTAGCAGGATACCGTAGTATTTCATTGTGTAACTTTCTACAAACTCTGAACAGGTGTAGCGAAGAATCAAGTCATGGTTTGATTATTATAAAGTGATATATTTGTTTTCAAACCACCAGCTATTCGGATTCCGTCTGAAATTACACTGTGAAAACAATAAGCATCCTTACAGCCAAATAATATCGTAATTTTGAAAGTGTAATGGAACTTATGTGCTAGTAGCTTCTTTGATGCTATGTGTACACAATCACAGTCGATAGTCCAGTAGTTGATAGTCAAGTTAACTAGTCCAACCACAATTCTAGTGGATAAGTGTAATCCAGTTGATGGGATACGGTAGTTACCTATACTACCCACTAGTATGGTTTGAACGCGTGACCTTCCAATTTCCAGCTTTTGCTACAGAGTGCAACGCACTAGCTGAGATGGCCTGGCTGAGCCCCGGGAGAGTGATTGAGAGGAGCGGATCGAGAAAGAGAATACAGTGAAAGAGATAGAATTACTGAGTGGAAGAAGAAAGTGTTGAAGAGAAGAGGGAGGTGTATAAAAGATAAATGTGGGACTGAAAGGAAGGGATTAAGTGAATGTTGGAAGGAGTGGAGAAGCAGGGTAGTCATGGAGTGAGTGAGGGAATGAATGAGAGAGAAAAATAGTGTGAAAGGAAACAATTGAGTGGAAGAGAAACATGGATAGAAAATGATAAAGTGGAAGAGGGGAGTGTATAAAACATGAATTTGTGGATGAGAGGAAGAGATTGATTGAGTTAGAAGTAGTAGGGAAGCAGGTTACAGTGAGAGAAAGTAAGAGATGAGAGAGAGTGAGAGAAACCAAGTGAAGGCGCAGAGATACTGCGTGCAATACACCTCCAGGGATTGTGGAAACACTGACCCGCGCAATGTAACTCCTTTCCAACCCTGTCCTCGGCGCCCCCTCTGTCACCCCTCCCAAACATCTAACGCCCAAAAACGGCAACAACGCCGAAAATCCTTATTGGCTGAAATAGGGTGCGGGATATTGAGTGGAGAGGGGGAACATTGCAGTTGACCCCTGAGCTATGCAGAGAGAGTTATTTAACAAATGTTAAAGTAGTTATTAGTATTAATTGTTATTTAAGTGGAATTGGATTATTTTTTGTAAATTTTTAAAATGACAATCAAAAATTTTTTTCACCTTTTCTGGATGAAAATTTTTCATCGGGTATTTTATCAATGTTATTCTGGAATTGTTGAAATTCTGTACCTGGATGTTCATGAATTACATCAGGCTTTATGTTCATTGACCATGAGAGACTCCCGATTTCTTCATTTCAGAGTTGTGATTTAAATTTAAATTTTGGAGCTGTATTTTCAGAAGGCGAATTTCGTAAATTAGTTCCATCTCTTCGATATCAAGATAATTAGATTGAGTCTCTTGTAAAAAGTTGATACTGAATTCTTTTGAAAAATAAAGGCATTTATCCGAACATTTGAAGTTCCACCATGAAGTTTTTGTATCGAACTTTTACATTTTGAAAATAATTGTTTGAAACTATGTAAAACAACTGATAGTTGTTCATTGAAAAATGAATAAATTAAATTAAAATATACTCTTAGTTTCAAGCACAATATGAATTTAGTTCCAATTTTCAACACAGAATGCGTTGTGTGCTAGCTTTGCTGAAGCCAGTCATATCAAGTGACACGAAACAATTACTGTAAAATGACATATTAGTTACAATAATGGCCGGGAAAAACAAGGTCGCCACTAATGCATGAATGCTTGATGAATATAGGTATACATACAAGCTTTTCAGGGTCATTAGTCGATTATAGCTATAACATTTTGAAGTATGTGTTTCGAAATATAGGTATGATTCACAAAGACTTGTGAATCCATTATCCGACAAAAAGATAGAATATTCTGAGTTTTTACAAACCATATATACATGTATGAAATATTGGTTTGAAGAGCCTCCAAAACCATGTGATATGTTGATTATGTACATATATATTCATAATAAATGGTAAATAAGAGATCATTTGTTTTTCTGTATTGAACAGAGAACACAGTAATAAATCATTAAGTTATGACAGTCGTTGTTGTATTATTCAGTCACCTTATTTTTTCTGTCTAAACACTCTGAAGGAGGTATTCTAATTATTAACCAATCAAGGTTAGAACTTGTTTTCAGAGAATGAAGTTTGGAATTCACTGTGGGGGCTTTCAAGTTAATTTCCAAATTGTATACATCTTCAATCTTCCAGTATAATCTGGAAATGGAAATGAATTTTAGAAGACTACAGTATCTCTTGCTTCTTGAACTATTCTTTTTAAACGTATTGACAATGGTTTTCCAATAAAGTGCATCTCAAATATAAAGACATTTGGTGGTGAAAGGCGTTACTAGAACCATGATTGTTTACAGGTTTTTATTGATCAGCGATTATCACTCAATTCACAATGTTAATACCCTATCAAAATATAAACACAATTATCCTGAGATGCACTCATAACTTCGTCAGAGATGACCAAGTATTATTTTCGGTTACACCTATTTCATTTTTTCATTTGTTCAAATTATTTCCGTTGTCTCCTTCCAAATCTAATTTATAATTTTGTATTCTCAAAGTACTATGTATTATATAGTGTATATTTATTCTATTTGCTTCTAAAGTTTTGTATTCTATACAGATTTAGCACTGTAACGCCATAAACATCCGCAGCAATTCATTGTGCAAATGCAAATAGTTGGCGTTAATTTGGCAGTTGTGTGTGTTTCCCATCTGTTTGCAGCAAACTAAAAAATAGCAACGTTGACGTAACGCGCGTAGGTGATGGAAATATTGTGCAGATATCGTTTATGTTGAACACTATAGTTATAGTTGGCTGTAGTTTTTTGGCACGTGCTGTGTGTTTGTGTTCAACTATTTTTGCAAGTGCACTTGACCATGGGGAGAGACGAGTGCAGAAAAAAATGCAATAGAGAGTGCAAAAATAGTACTGCATTCCAATTCATTTTCATTTCGCAACAAAGTGCAGGCTTTTAGCCAATGACGCTCCTAACTGGTCTGGTCATATCTTGTTTGGTTTTCATTGTATTTTTAAACACTATTCGGATTCCGACGACTTCTGAAAACCAAGAATTTTTTTGGATTGGAATAGTGTTGAATGTGAAAAGTGAATTCAACCTGTTACACTATATTATAATAAATCCCAATTCGAAGAGAATTCGCTTGATTTCATAATTTTAATGAGAAGTAATTGCAGGCACGTCGACGGGGGGGGACTCGAGGAGCTTCAGCCCCCTGCTCCCGAATAATACTAGTAGGTTATTCAAACTAAAGTCTAAAACGATATCAAAAGATAAAATAGTTTTCGATTATCATTGAATAATTAATCAGAGGACTTGATGTTGTACTAACTTATCTGTCGAAAAATAGATAGATAGATAGATTAATGCCTTTTATTTTCACTTTACAATTTCAAAAGTGATGTGGGCGAAATTGAGGCGATAAAGCCCCCTCTTCCACTTAACCCACGATTATTAGTTACATTACATAAAAATAATAATATACTTTACAATTCAAAAATAAATTATGAATAAGAATTTCAATAAAACAACTGAACACTACACTACAAATTTAAAAAATTAAGAAAAAAAACTGAGAAAACTAAAAGCAAGGAATCTTAATAGGTAAAAATCTTATTTACTCAAACAAACATTCACACAAAAACACACCACACACACACACACACACACACACACACACACACACAACACACACACACACACACACACACACAACACACACACACACACACACACACACACCACACACACACACACACACACACACACCACACACACACACACACACACACACACACCACACACACACACACACACAAACATACACTCACAAAATGAGAGAAACTAGTGAACATAAATCTTGAAAATGAGCCATAAATAATGTACAGTATGCCAATTTAAGGATAGTTTTGTAATCATTGTCTGTTTAGGGCTACTTCTAATATAAATTACAAATCTCAGTACCTTTCTTGAATTATTTTATCATAACATATTTCGGACATTCATGCCACTTTCAAGACTTGAATGTCCGAATCATGCATGAACTTTCATGGCATGAATGTCCGAAACATGTTGTGATCAAAATGAAAGTATCATTGGCCGAAACAAGACACGCCCATAGTGGGAGAAGCAATTGCTTTATCTTCGGTATTTGACTGTTCATGAACAGTGAACGGATCTCATTGGCCAAGTCACGCTTATTGTGGGGGGAGTGTCCATTGACTTGTATCGGCCAATGAGAGAGCCTTCCACCTTGATACATCAGCCAAATACCAATAATATGGCTCCATCTAGCTACATTTCATTCACTTTGCTATGAAGTCATATTGATTGTAATATTAAAAATTGTAGAGTGAATATTGATGTTGTGGAATTTCTAAGTTGATTTTTAACAACATGTTAAGTCTCTTCCATTAATATTTAAAACTCTCTCTGTGGTGATTTCATTCCTTAGATTGAATGAAATTCAACTTTGAATATTTACTGAATATATCGTTATGCTATTGCTTTGCTGCAACCACCAAAAACTTTCAATTAAATTTCTCAATTTAGTCTGCTTATGGGAGAAGAGCTCAAGCAACCTTTAGAACCTGTAAGATCGATTAGTCACTGCCTTTACAAAATTATACAGAATGGGTGAAAAGTCCGAGAACGGCTTAATATATCATAAACAAAGGTAATATGACGGTGGGTGTGATTGGGGATCCTACTCAAATAAAAAAAAATTGGTCCGCCATCTATCCATCATTTTAAATGCAACTTAATTTTTTTTTAAAGGTATATGATTTTGATACAGAATTTTAATAAAAAAATGAATGGCGGAATCCGCATAACGATATCTCAAACCGTTTTGAAGATATTCACATCATTAATCAATACTATTCAAACCAGAAAGTATAAGAACGGCTTAGTATCTCATAAAAAAATGTTATTCCAAGGTGGTTGTGATTGTGGATCCTACTCAAATTGAAAATACTACTTTACTATGACTATAAAAATCTAGTCCGCCATTTTGAATTCAACTTTATATTTTTAAATAGAAAGGTGGTCGTGTGATGCATAATTTCAATACGAAATTTCAAGACAAAATGAATGGCAAAAACCGCACATTGATATCTCAAACCGTTTGGAAGATATTCACATTATTAATCAATGCCATGCAAATCAGAAATGAAATGCATGAGAGGTATTGATTAATAATGTGAATGAATATCTTCTAAACGGTTTCAGATATCGATGTGCAGCTTTGGCCATTCATTTTTTCTTGAAATTTCTTATCGAATTCATGTATCGCATGACCACCTTCCTAATTAAAAAAAATAAAGTTGCATTCAAAATGGCGGATCCAAGATGGCGACCAGATTTTTTTAAAAGTCATAGTAAAGTGGTAGTTTCATTTCGAGTAGGATCCCCAATCGGGAATCTGCAACTTCCGCCCAGCGGTGTTTGGGCACTCACAGATTGAACGTAACAAAGTGAACGTCCGTGACGTCATCATGAGTGATGCCATTTCGCTCTCACTAGCAGCCGACATTATGTCCCCCGACTGAAGGAGCGAAATTCAAATTCACTACAGTATACTAAGGATGCTTCAAGCAAAACACGTATTAGCCTTCTTAATGACATATAGATTTCTATGCTGTAATTCCATTCGAATTGATAATAAAAGATTGGGCTAGAACCAATGATTTCAATCATTCATTAAGAATCATCTTCAATGAATGATCACTGTCACATTAGTTGAAGCAACTTATTGTCTCGATCATTCATTCTAATGTTTTGATTTTTCATTTTATTTGTCTTTATGACAGAGACAATGTGAAAAAATTATTAATTTGTACCATTCAGAAAATTACAGAAAGAACTAGACTCCATTACAAAAATCATCATGATATCTTGATCATGGTGTTTTATCACTTCATTTTTTATTCATTCTTATAAAAAAATGAAAAAAATTGTCTCACTCCTTCATCTCTTTTCAGAAAATTACAGAAAGAACTAGACTCCATTACAAAAATTATCATGATTTCTTAATCATGGTGTTTTACCACTCCATTTTTTATTCCTTTTTATAAAAAAAGGAAATTACGCAACCGAATGCTTTCTTAATTCAAATCAACCGACGATTCAATCAAGGCTTAAAGTATCTAATGAAAATGAAGGCGAGCGAAGCAAGCCTGCTGGTCTTATTTCTTGATAATTTAGCAGGAGGTCTAGGTTGAACGGATAAGGCAAATAGGGAGGAAATATTGCAGCAGATGGTTATCGAAAAGCATATATATCGGTCTCTCTTCGACAGAGAGAGAGTGATAGCGGGACAAATAATGGGACTGTCAGTGTTGACGTCACTACGTGAACAGTGTACTTGTGTAAGGGAGCCATGTATCACTCCCATTTGACCGCTGGGCGCTACTTGTGTATGTCCCCCCAATCACACCCACCTTGGAATAACATGTTCTTTTGAGATACTAAGCCGTTCTTATACTTTCTGCTTTGCTTTCTCCTTTCTGCTTTGAATAGTATTGATTAATAATGTGAATATCTTCTAAATGGTTTGAGATATCGATGCACGGTTTTCACCATTAATTTTTTTCTTGAAATTACTTATCGAAATCAAGTATTGCATGACCACCTTCCTATTTAAAAAAATGAAGTTGCATTAAAAATGGCGGATCCACGATGGTGACCAAATTTTTAAAGTCATAGTAAAGTAGTTTTAACTTTCTTATGTGTGCACCGAATTTGATGATTTTTTTAGTTTTGTTCGTTATGTTCAGGACCAGGTTTATGGCCTATCAAATTTGAAATCCAACTCCAGGACTTTCTCCTACAGTCCTTCAAGTTTGCATGTAATCCTTGTGGGAGAAGATTTGTGAGCTGGTCACACACAGAAATAAAAATCAGCTCTTATAATCATTGTGTCATCCAACAGCCTTTGGTGGATCTGTTTTTCTATTTTCTTTCTACTGATTCAGAAAATATTAATTCCTAATAATGCTGCGGTACGAATGATGTCCAAACTTGGGTCGTAGAACTCGAAACGCTGTAAATTTAGAATATGCACGAAAAAATCAGCAGCAAGGAGTTATAACATTCAATTCCCAGCAAGCTGCATACAAGTATAACTGAAAATACAAACTGCTGCACAGCTAACTAAGCACATAGGAAGTCCATATTGAGATATAAATTGTGACGTTATATTTGGCGTCGCATGTGCCCTGCTTGGCCGCAGTCGGTAGAGCAAAGCTTTTTGAATAAATTTAATATTATTGTGACTCCTGAAAGAAAAATACCACCAGTTTCTTGCCGACTCTCCTAGGAGCTCAAATAATTCTCTGCTTACGATGGCTGCAAACGTCGGCTGCTTTAACAGTTCACAGTTCTTATGACTGATTTGGTTAACTCCACAAATATAGATGCAGGAGAGGTAGATAGATATAAGGGCTCTGATTTTTGTACTAGACAGTATGGTATCGTCACCAATGCCACCCGCCACCATCTGACAAAGGGGTCAACAGTGTAAGATGATACCGAGTGGAATCAAAGGCGATACTCTATCTGAATACCTTATAAATTCTATTAATTTGTAGTACTGCTGCAACTTAATACTATGACCCTTGAGTTCTTCCAAATCAGATGTGATGGTTCTGAATAATTTAAATAAATCTTGAGAACATATTATTTCCAAAGATTTGATAATCAATGCTGTATTTTGCTGATTTATCCAACTTATTTGGTGAAGAATATAGTTGGTTGATAATTCAAATACTATGTCAATACTGGTAATAAAATAGACTATAACAAGATTGGTCATGCATGAGGATAGGATCTTAAATAAAGGGTACACTATTCAACATGTAAAAATATATATAATTACATGAAAATGTCAATGAGCAATTACAAAAAATAGAGCAACAAATATAAAAATAATATGAGAAAATATATATATTAAGAAAAAATATCACAGACAGCTCACTAAAGATTTTACTTTGCTTATTTGCATTAATTAATAAATCATGTGCTTCTTTAATCAGCATATATTCCTTCAACTTATACAGCTCAGTTGTTGACTTGCTGTTGCTTGTCGAATAAAATTTATAAATCTCACATCCAAAACATATGAAAAAATATAAATATTAAAATATATCTCAGGGCTTGGGTTCGGCCTCTGGTGGAATTCAGATAAATCAATCTATCTTATGAACATGAGCTTCATAAAAATTCTAATAAATTACTGATAAAAAAGATAACTGAGTGAGCATATATGATAAGTCAAATATTAATAAATATTCCATCTGTACATACTTATATATTTAAATCTCATGAATTGTTCTTAATAATAGTCCCTTGAATATTTGCTCAAATTATTCAAGTAATAATTTATCAATATGACATGCCCGTTTTTTTTATTTTAATTTTAATATTTAAATAACCCTTCGACGAGCTAGCTTTATTTAATTGTGATTATTTTGTAGCACTGAGGGCCCTCCTTAATAACTTTTCAAGAGTGTCGATTTTTCACAATTATGATGGTGATCCGAATTTGTTTCGATGTCCTAGACCTTTCTGGTGGGCTGCTGTCATCTTCTCCAATGGGAATATTTAGATTTAATGACTCATGTCATACTACAAATTCACTGAGTCTTATGCAATTTAATTTTTAATTATTCAATCAACTTTAACTCTTAATACAAAATTATATAAAAAAGGGATCTAGTCTTGAGCTCTCAAATTGGTGGGCGTCCCTGGTGACCTCTGGCAAGCAAATGGGTATGGATCTTCCCCTATTCTTCTACAACCATACTTCCGACTTTTCAATTTACATAAAATTTAAATATCCACTCTCATTGGTGGATTTTAAATACTCCGCTATGACATAATTTAATACTGTCAAATAGTCCATTCAAAACTGTCATATTACTATCCATTGAGTGAATATTTTAGTCTTAAACTCCTATTTTACATTGGTTACACAAATCTATACGCTCTATAAAGATTACAAATTTTTATTATTTCTATAAATAATACATGTACATTTTAAATTAATTTGCTTTTAGCGCCAGTCAAATACTGCATTGTGATTGGTACATCCCAAAACTGTATCATGTATCATTGCGCTGAATAAAGTTACATCCCATTTCCTTTATCTTTTTGTTTTGTTTCTTATATTTGTTCATGCTCGATTAATACAATAAATATTTTTGTGCTTTCTTAATCGCTTTTTTGTTTCCATTCATTTGGCATGCTTGCTTACTAAACCCTCTGATCATAGTCTAAGCGAATGCTATTTATACGCAACTAATTTGCCACAAGGTGTCTGGCTAATTCTCAAAACATACGGCTCGACCGATTACTAAGGTCACCGACTAGTAAATACCAAAGAACCTAACCCTAAAATATTATATTATTAAATAAATTGCAATAATACTTTTATTTTTAATTTGGCTGTTCATAAACATAGCCTTGAGAGCCGTCATTATCCAATCTAGACCGTTGACACTGTATCTGGTGATAACAATACAGCTTCTTGCTCTGAGACCTATCAATTTCCTTTCAGTACAAGATTTTGGGGAATACCCAAAACTATATTCATACAAAATGTAAATACTGATTGTTGGTTATTTTTCATAAAAATACAGTGCATCAGATTAAGCTAAGGCTAAGTACACCTGAGAAGGCGCGGCTTGGTGATACAAAGTGTTGATCTCATGGAGATCGCTCTACCCAGGACTTCCTGTAAACCGGAGGTAGTAATATAGGAGGTACTGGTTCCACGACATGCCCGATCCAGTGTGTGTGAGTTCTTCCATTATAGCCCAGTCAATAAAGGTTTTTTCGATCCGAAAATTAAATAAAAGCTGAATCTTCTACCATCGATAGAACCCTCCCAGAGGGTCATTCTCCCAAAAGTCCCAAGAAATCCCCTTGGAGCTTTCCCCCCTAGCACCCCTCAAAGTTGAAAAATGCAGGTAATCACGGAAAATCAATTATCTCTGTACCCATTGATCAGAAACAGCTCTATTATATGCCATTCGATTAGTTACATTATGGACTACAATATTAGTTTTATTCATTTTTTCAATAAAATTAACAGTTTTCTTGATAAATTAATATATATGTAAAAATTTAGGGGGTTTGCGATTTGATTTTTTTGTTTTCTTCGATTAACTTCGAAGCAAGTAGTTTTAAAGAAAAATGAGCCGAATAATTAATGTAGCCACTCTCATTGCAAATCCATTAATGTATATTGTTATGTATTTGCGATTCGATTTGACGCCGTGGAAGGGGAAACAGTCAACACGGAACGGCGCGGCTGACTCTCTTAGCCATAGTAAACAGCAAACTGGAATTCAATTATCTCTGTAAACATTAATCGGAAAAAAATCTATCATATGCCATTCGATTCGTTAAATTAAGGACTACAATATTAGTCGAATTAATTTTCTCAATAAATCGAACAGTTTCCTTAATAAAATAATATAATGTAAAAATTTAGGGGTTTTTCGATTTGATTTTTTTGTTTTCCCTGATTAACTTCGAAGCAAGTAGTTTTAAAGAACAATGTGAAGAATAATTATTGTAGCCACATTCATTGCGAATCCATTTATGTATATTGTTATGTATTTGCGATTCAAGTTGACGCTGTGGAAGGGGAAACAGCCGACGCGGCTGACTCCCTTCACCATAGTAAACAGAATAATACTGCTGTCTACATTGCATCTCATTTACAGTATGGCGCTCGAAACAATCAATTTTGTCTATTGTTTTGACATGCGCTGTATATAGATTTTCACTTTTCAATACTCTTAAAAAATATTACAATTTTCTTGATTTAACCATGCTCATGATAAAAATCAGGATTTCGTTGTTTTCTCACAGAATTTATTATATTAATTTGAAGTGTGCCTTCTCCATACGAGTCAGAGGTAACACAATTTGATAACTCTAGTTTCAGATATTGATGTTTTTCATCAAAGTTTCATGATATATTATGTGTCCGACTCCTTCATCTTATCCTTATTTTGTGAAAAATTAAGATTCAAAATTTATTTTCAAGAACAAAAAAAAAAAAAAAATTTCAAGCTGAAAGTAGATCAATTTGTTGCACATTCGGTTCAAATATTAACAAATGTTACCAAATATTACCAATATTATCACATATAGTGAGAACGAATTACTCTGAAGCTTTCTATTCTCACTGAACATGAAGAGACAATACCTACCAAGCCAGAATCGCAGTTCCGTTCAAATCATTATTATCAGAGCTTTCAAATTGATGCTATGGAACTATGGATGTTATCCCTATCTCATAATTCCCCTATTTATCCTTATCCTGATTCAGAATAAAGTAGTTGATCTCTATAATCACAGAAATCAATGTACAGTACCTATAATAAATAGTAAAAATAACAAAATTTCTAGTAATAATGCAACTTTTTCTAGGTATGAATTTCAAGGCTCATAAAATGACTTTTTCTCAATCACAGGCAGAAATTCCAATGATTATCATAATAGCAATTTAATGAAAATTGCTTATATTGTACATTGTTCGACGTAAGATAAGCTACATCTTTAAGGTAACCAACGTATTTAGGATTATCATGTTTATGAATGAAAGCGAGACTGTGATAGAAGATTGGTCAAACTGAAATATAAACATTATAGACAATCCATATTTCTGATCAACTATAATTATAAATGATAGTATCAAGCCGTAATGAATTAAGCAACTGAATTTCAAAGTTACTATCCACAGTTCAAATCGCACTGTGATTTCCTTTTACTTCCAAATGGATTGACTTGCCTCACTCTTCAACGTAACAATTATTGAAAAAACCAGTGGAATGTGAACGTCATCCAAAAAGCATTTGAATTTCAATTTTCATATCATGAAATTCATAAAAAACTAATTCTTGAGAGAATAGTGATGAATTGCAAACAGTGCAAGTAACATTGATACAAAGCGATACAATGAAAGTCAACATCGATTAATTTGATATTGGACTTATCAAATTTATATTATTTATAAAGCTTATAAAATGTGGAACCAACATTTTTTAATTTTCTCTACTGGAGCAAAACATCGATAGAAAATAAAGAAGAGCCCATCATAAGCACAATATACTTGTGTACTAGAATTCACTTGAACTAACTCATCACTTCAACCCTTCAATGATCACAATGAACTAGAATGGTATAAAAACCATGGAATTGATAATCAGGTACATTTTTCAAATAGCTTCACCCAACTAAATCTGTAAATAGATTCAATTTGAATGCTTCAAATAGAAAATGATCTATCCTTTTGGTGCCCTAATTAAAATCAATTTCAATCAACATTAATCGACATAAAGAAAAGCTTCTGCCAACCTTGTATAGTGAATGACAAGATGCGAGTGGAAGTTTAAAAATCGATGTTTTAACAAAAATAATAGAAGATGATGAATCGTCTTTCAATTAATCTTATACGGTAGGGTACTTTGTGGTTAAATGTGAAACACTTTCATGATTTTCCTACCTTTTATGCATGCTTACTCTTCCTTAATTTGTATTTTTGCATGGCTTTCATCTTTAGAATCTACTGAATTTTCATATTGAACTGTCTAAATAATCTAGATTCAACTAGTAAGAACGGAAGATAAGCTACTTTACAGAGAGAATCATAGAAAGTTTCGACTCAACTATCCCAATGTATATTTTTTTTATGCCTCAGCCGTCATATATATTTGGCTCAACTGAAGGTATATTATCAACCTGGCTTGAAGAAAATTAACTGTAGAAAACAGCTAAGACTGCACGCTATGATTTTTCAGGAAATTGCCACTGTTAACACTAATGTAATCTATGATTTATCTCAGTTTTTGACAAAACTTATGATAAATTTTAGCATAGAATTATAATCATACACACATATTTTAAATATGTATTATATTATGTAATAGTATGAATATTTTATCGGTTGCAAACAATATCTTTGTCTGTCATAGAATGCATGATTTAGCACATCTATAACAACAAAATGATTTTAGAGAATTTAGAGAATTAAAATGTGAAAAATTAGTTTCATCGCATGTCAAAACAATAGACAAAATTGATTGTTTCGAGCGCCATGGTGTGAATAAGATGCAACTTAGAAAGCAGTAGGCCTACTACTGTCGTATTTTACTGTTTATTATGGTGAAGAGAGTCAGCCACGCCATACCGCGTCGACTGTTTCCCCTTCCACAGCGTCAAATCGAATCGCAAATGAATAACAATATACATCAATGGATTCGCAATGGATGTGGCTACATTAATTATTTGTCTAATTTTCTTTAGATTATTTGCTTCGAAGTTAATCGGAGAAAACAAAAATCAAATCGAAAAACCCCTACATTTTTATGTATATATTATTTTATCAAGGAAACTGTTTGATTTATTGAGGAAATGAATACGACTAATATTTTAGTCCATAATGTAACGAATCGAATGACATATGATAGATTTTTTTCCGATTAATGGTTACAGAGATAATTGATTTCCAGTTTGCTGTTTACTATGGCTAAGAGAGTCAGCCGCGCCGTTCCGCGTCGACTGTTTCCCCTTCCACAGCGTCAAATTGAATCGCAAATACATAACAATATACACCAATGGATTTGCAATGAGAGTGGCTACATTAATTATTTGACTCATTTTTCTTTAAAACTACTTGTTTCGAGGTTAATCGGAGAAAACAAAAAAATCAAATCACAAACCCCCTCAATTTTTACATATATATCATTTTATCAACAAAACTGTTGATTTTATTGAAAAAATGAATAAAACTAATATTGTAGTCCATAATGTAACTGATTGAATGGCATATAATAGAACTGTTTCCGATCAATGATTACAGAGATAATTCATTTCCCGTGTTTACCTGCATTTTTCATGTTTTAGGGGGTTGGGGCGGAAAGCTCCAAGGGGATTTTTTGGGACTTTTGGGAGAATGACCCTCTGGGAGGGTTCTATCGATGGTGGGAGATTCAGCTTTTATTTAATTTTCGGATCGAAACTGCTTTTTTGGACCTTCATTGACTGGGCTATTATAACCAATAAGCAAGAAGCACCTGGATGCAAAATGCCGCATCGTGCCTCCTCAGGCGTGCATCCAGCTAAAGTTTTTCATGAGATGCATTAACTATTTGGTGGTAAGAAGTTCGCCGGACCAGCTAGTCATCAATATTTTCCATTCAACCAAAACAATTTGATTTCCCATCCAATGCTCACATTCAGAAATGAATTATACTATATTTGCCTTCTTATCAATCTATGTATAATATATACAAGAATACAATCGATTGAATTCGATTTGTCACCAAGATTAGTATGTTCTGTGTATTATTTTAAAAGTTACAATTTATTTTTACTTTGAATTCTCAATTTTTTTATTTTATTTTCTATGTTGGTTTGTTGCAGGTATGTTGCAGTCAATTCGTGTGCAAAAGTTCAATATCAAGGTAGTTCTTTTCTCTTTCCTTAAGATTTTTACTCTCTATTTCTCTCTCTCTCTCTTGCTTTAGTTCTCTCTCAATATTGAAGGTTCATAAAAAAGTGCAAAACTGAGACTTGCTTCTATAGTTTCTCCATCAATCATTTGAAAAATAATGAGAACTCTCGTGTTTAGCGGCGAAAAAGTTGAAAGGAAATCCTTTCTAACAAAAGAGCAGCAAAGTACATCGATCTTTCACTTCTCTTTCCATACTCAACTCCTTCTTCTTTTCTCTTTCTCCTACGTTTTCCTCCTCTTTATCTTCTTCACTTTCTTGGTTTCGGTTTCTCCATTTCTCTCTTTCTTTTGTATATTTTCTTCTTATTTTCCGCTTTTCTTCTGTATCTTTATCGATGTTCCCCTTTCTCTCCCGTTCCGTGACCTAGTTCCGAGAATGCGCCACTTTTTTGTACTTGGCTACAACAGTGATATCAACTTCATGCTGTCAGCATTGATTGGATTGGAAGCGTTTATATTGCCTATAAGGAATGCTGACAGTTTTAAGTGAATTTCACTAGAGCAGCGAAACGTAAGACTTGGCAGCATTCCCTATAAACAACATTAATGCTTCCCATTCATCTAATGCTGACAGTTTTAGTGAGTCTCTCTGTAGCAGCAAAACGGAAGCTAGACTTGTCAGGATTTGCAAAATTTATATTCTGGGTGAAATCGCTTCTCTTTGTGTCACCTTGAAAACTACATTCAACATTTATTCACTCACTACCATCTACTGATACCTTCTTACTTAAATATATTTCGAATACTGTACTTCGTAGTGTACTTTTAGAACTTTGAATTTACCATTACTTGACTATTATTCACTAGCTCTTTCAAGATACTCAAGTATAATCATAATACTTCACGATATAGTTAGCAGTATTTTGGAAACTTCGAATTTATACTATCATCAATACAGGGATGAAATATGTTTAAGTTTTTGTCGGAGGCCAAGTTGCTGCTATAAACTAACTCAGATAACCAATAATATATAAAACTTGAATTTTAAAAAAACACTTTTGGAGTGAAAATGCACTTACTTTGGTAGTGACGATCGTTTCGACCTGTTGATGGTCATCATCAGACTGTAGGAATTTACTCAGATGTCAAGGTTATGTGTGGTAAGGGATGATGGTGGAGGAATAGGTTGTGGTGGGGGTTGGTGGATACTTAGTGGGGCGGTAATTTTGAACTGTGAACTATTTTGTCAAAAAGTGTGTGGGAAAATAAATTTATTTGATCATTTAGGAGACTGTTGGGAACAGTCATTCCAGTCATTTTCACTCCAACAGTGTTTTTTAAAATTCAAGTTTAATTTTAACAGTGAAAAAGTATGGATATGCAACAGAGCAATAATATATATTATGTAGTCGGCTGATTATTAGAATAGGAGAATGCTAAAATATTAGCTTGTATTCTCTCATGCAACAGGGCCCAGATTTTACATGGGGTTGTGATAGTATTAATAATAGCAAATTTATGTAAAATCTATAGAACGATGCTGAATGAAATCAAGCTATGACCTCAATCATAATAGTATGATGAATTTTATTCTAAACTATAGTGGTTCAGATTTATGTTCACTCTTTCTATGTTGAAACTTTCCATGGTCCTGATTTAATTGGAACTTGAATTTTGAAAATATCCCTCAAATTAGGAATCTAATAATTCAAGTAGCCCTCAAATTAGGAATCAAATAATTCGAGCACAGTTCCAATTTGATTCTGAAATGAAGGTGGATTTGGAATCATTCCAGAATATTTCTCATTGCTGGGAGTAGATTTCGGTTTCTTCCATCATCCTTGAGTCGCTCTACCATACTCTATCGATGAATCTGTAGTATATTATTACTACACAGTCTTTAGAAGACACTTCAGTTACTTGCATCAATGTCCATCATCAACTAACTAGAGCTTACTTCGTAACAAATACTTGAGTTAGGTCCGAAAATAGTAATCAGTAGTTGTTACCTTCATTGGAAGAATAATATGGCGCCTCTCCACTTTCTTATACTCATTACTTACTTATACTTATTTCTCATAGTGTCACCTTATTTTCTATTTCTCCAGAATTGTCTTATTATCTGGGTAATTCTTGCCCGTTTTCTTGCTTGCCTTCACTCCTGAGAAGCTTTTCCCCTCTTCTTATGTCACCTTTCATAGGACTCATTTCCTTCTCCGTAACTCTACCTGCCTTCCTGCTGTCATGTACAGGTACAACTCTATTCCTCCATTCCCTTAATAAATACTATTCACTTTGACGTGCCACCATTCTTCTCAACTAAACTTCTTTCAAATTCAAAAATATATTTAAGTTGTCACTTTCATTACCAGAATAATCTTTAATAATATGAATAAGCCGTATTGACTCAATTTTTTTCTATCTCTCCTGCTGTATTGTAAAGGTCCTCATATTTATTTTCTTTTAAAGAAGTTTCTTACTGGCCTTATTTATTATATATCATCCTTATTTTAGTAGAACCTTCTGCAGTTTTCCAGTCTTTGGACCTCTAAATAGTCCCCTGTTATTAAGCAAGATGTGAATACTAATAATTCACACTTCTAATAATTATATATCTCTTACTTTTTTTATTTCTATTATACACACCGTTCTATCACACATTCAAACCATATTTTGCCTGTGGTTCTATCTATTAATTCTAATCAAACTACTTCTAATTGCTTTCATGAATTTTTCTTTTCACATCTACGAGATCTACTCTTTACGTTCTCCCCTTCTATTACGTACCCCGTCCCATGTATTTTTCTCTTACTTCTATTAAACTATCTTCCCACTTCTTCCCTTTTTCCACGTACCTCGTTCTACTATTTTTCTCTTCTTCATACCTTTATCAATCCCTAACCTCGATTAGGGGATGAGAGGGATGTCCGTGGGCGTACTAGATGAATATGATGGGTTGAGTGGTGTTAGAAGGATGGGTGATGAACTTTCACTGGAGGATAGAAGGCTTATGGTATGGGTAAGGGCAAGGGTATCTGAGGGTAAGGTTAGGGGCTCATGGGGGCTAAGGAGTGTGAGTAAAGGCAAGGGTAAAGTAAGGGGAGGAGGTGTACCAGTAGTCGATATGAGCAGCGGTGTCAGCTAACCCTGGTTAGGGGGCTGGTTGGGGGGTTCGGATTGGGGTAGGGGATGTCTCTAATATTGACTGGGGTGGTTCGCATGCGCAGGCAGCCCCTATCAGCTGACTCGCCTAGGCGCTCACTCTGACAACGTTGTGCAACCGATGCGAGCATTGTGTGAGGTCATGTACGATGGTCACTACCTCAATGGTCTTTGTCACCCGGCTCGGCTGCACAATGGTCACTGGGGGTGATCATTGCAGGTGAGTTAAGCTTTTTCTATATAATTTTTCTTTTCCCATTGACAAAGGAAAAAGGAATCAAACTTTATGATGTTATCACAAAACAAATGTGATTCTTCTTTTTAGAAACATTTCAACTACAACCGCTAATTAACATTGAGTTGAGGTAATCTGATAGGTACCCTTTTTAATGGCTTCAAGTCGAATCTATATTGTTGAGTTGATTCAAGAACAATATAGCTCTTTTCTTTTGAAAACTTGGTAAGAATCGTGAATAGAACCGCCAATTACTGGTGAGTACGAGTATTTTTATGTTCGTTTTACGGAAATAAAATAGAATGTGTCAAGGACTGTTGTGTTGATTTATGAGAAATAATATAATTCTGACTATAGAAATGAAGAACTGTATTGATGTTGATGTTTTTTTTTTTGTGGAGCGTTTAGGTGTCGTAGGTGTTTTAGGTGGATTTCGGCAATTAGTTTCTTCTTTCAAAGAAACTTTAATAATAGTTATTAATGTATAATATGATTAGAAACGCAGTGCTAAAATGCGGAAAGTGACTGAATTGATTTGTTTATTGCCTGGCAGAGAACCACAGTGCTCACAATAGTCTGGCAATGCTGTTTGTGATGTTTGTCTTCTCACCTGTGTAAATATTTGAAAGATTGAATTTTTGTCAATCTCTACCGTTAAGACTCAAACTAAATTAAATCGTCTTGACTGGTTGAGAGGGGTTTCTTTGACTTCATCTAGAGACAACCTACGATTAACCTACTCTGATTGCTGCATCTAATATCTGACCGAGTTTTTCTTATATTACCACAGAGGAGTTGAATAATAGCTGTTCATAGCTATTCATACTTATTTATTGTTTTGGATTAGATAGATGATATTTCATTCGTGTAATACACAATATTACTTATTTCTCCATTCACATTAGTATGCAGGAATTCCACAATAAATCAAGTTTCAATCACTGAAGGTTTAGAGGTCTCTCCAGTCTCTTTCATTAATTTCTCTTTGAAGTTTTTTAATTTCAGCTCTGAAGAGCGACCTTCTAAAGCTGGATTTTCATATTCAAGTATCAGTTCCGATACGTATAACGTGTCCGATACTCTATTTGAAAATACTATGGAAAATATTCTCCCCTAAGTTATAAAGGGACTATTTCTACTTAGATCAGCTGAGCGAGTATGAACAGTCCCATTAGAACTTATGGGAATTATATTTTCACTGAACCGGACACTATCACTGATACTGATATGTGCGAATCCAGCTCATTGTATTTTGTTAAGTTTGTTGCGGTCTCTCAATTTTGTAACCTTGATGCAGGTAACCTGATTACCAGAAAATAATGAAACTGAACACATCTAATACTTGCAAATACAAGATTAGAAGGAATTCATACATGGAAATGATATTAGAATATAGTATGGTAGTTGTGGGGCTACAGTGAATGAAAATGAAAGGATGGGAAATTGCAGCACTAGCGCTGTTAGTGGTGCCGCACCGAACTAGCACAGTATTGCGTCACTTTTGCCCTTGATTAAAATATAAATAACTAGGGTTTTACCCTATGGTACCCTTGGTAGGTACTACTTTTCAGAGTTAATTAAGCCAATTACATAATTGAAAGGCTTTTCATTCTACCTACAATATCAAAATCTGGATAAGTTTTGAAAATGTTTGAATCAATATCTGAAATTATTCAGGTTCATGAGACGCTTAATATTATAACCACAATCTCATACAATTCAAGATAAATCTACATAGCTTATCTCGATCCAACATAATACAACTCATCTCGATCCAATAATAAAACATGACGCTAAGAATAAACATATCACATCTCCGTTCAGCCCAACTCAACACACTATTTCTAAATACTATCTCATTCACCGCAAATAATACAAATACATTGCTCGACAATCCAAAAACATAACAAAACAAACTACAAATCAACTCCATACAACACTATGCAACTCAACTTAATTCAATCATCATTTACCCTTTCAATTAAACTGAGGAGAATAACCCAACTCCAAACCGGAAAACATATGAATAAATGAATTTATTTTCTCCTCAAATTACATAACATATAAGTAGAAATGAAGTAGTATTTTGAAAATTTTTCTGATCACGCTTCTAGTAGTGTGATCAGATAGATGAAACATAATTAACAAGGTAAATACATTATGAAATATAATAAATAATAGAAAGAAAAATAAACTAGTATAAAGTAAAATCAATAACACCTAATTAGAACTAAAATCGAAATGAGCTGATATGAGTTGTATTGAGTTTAATTATTGCTTTTTATCAAGTTGATGAGTTGTGCTGTGTTGTTTTTAGTTCAACTGTTTAGTTTTAGTGTCATGTTAATTCGATTTAGATATAGAAATGTGCCAGAAATACTTTACAGAAAAATGTTTATTACATTTTATATTAATGATACGAAAGCTCCTGAGAATTCAGAGCGAGAATCAGTTACAAAATTATAAAATGACTTGTATTTACAGGCTTCCATCACTATGCAACCTTAACTCAGCCTCAACGCTCAACCTTAATTTCAACTTTTCAAGAAATACATAAAACTGACCCCCTGACAGAGTAATTGAAATTTATCTACATTATAATTATAAACTCATATAAACATAAATATTTATGAAATGATTTGTATCACATTCACTTCTTGTTTTAAAGATCTATAAGATTTATAGAAGTTGATAGAGGGTAGCAGTGGGCTTCATTAGAGCTTTCCCTGAGATTGATGTTGGAATAAAACCACGTCTGTCGTAGATTGCATTATGGCGGCGGATTGAGGACCACATCAGGTGGTATCTATCATGAGCATGATAGCATGTTGCACAGAACACAACATAAATGGACTTTGAAAGGATAGCATGTTGTAGGATAAATAGAGTTCACACTGCACTGGTAGGGAAGTTAATGAAAATTTGAATAGAGCGGACAGAGAGGCTGTGATTGAGAGGTGACTGGGATTGTGGGAGAGTGTGTGTGTTTGTATGGAGATATTGAGAGAGACCAAGTGAGCGAGAGAGAAAATACAGGATAAATAAGGATAGAGATAGACAGAGAAAACCATTATGGTAGATTGGATCGCTTCATATAATTATCCTAATGTATTTATTAACTAATTCGTATCAATTGTATATTGCTAGCTATTCAATAAATTGAAAAAGTGAACCTGACTATAGTGAGGTCCACATTATAATGGCAGTATTTGATTAACATTGGTGTTGCTTTCCTCGTCTATCATTATCGTATCATCTTCCTATTGATAACATGGAGGTTAAGTACAGTTTCATAATGATACTACTTATGATTTTGTGTTGTATTTCTATAAATGGGCTATTATTTCCATTTACACCCAACCAAAAGAGACATAAAGAGTGTGGGGAATGTTAGATATATTATGAGGAGAATTGAGAGAGATAAATATGAGAGGGAGTGCCATGATATTCCATTGAAAGATGAATGATGGAATGAGGGATTAAGAGAGAGAGAGTGAGAGAGAGAACTGGAAATAGAAACGTTATTGAGAGACATCAGGAGAGATTGAAAGATGATGAGAGATGAAAAAGGAGAGACAATGAAAGAGTAAGAGTGAGAACGACAGAGAGAGTGTGTAGGAGAGAGGGAGCAAGTCTGACAGAGAGTGATAGGAGGATTAAATAGAAATTGGCTATTCATGATGTTCTAGCGTGTATCCTGGTTTTGAACACGCTTTAATCCTTGTGTCTGGGATAGGATGACCTTGGCTTATGTCTGGTCATTTGCACTGTTGTGTGTGTGTGTGTCAGCCTGCTGATGTTATTCTGGTGACATTACGTTTCGTAGGGATAGTCCATCACGATCATTTAGTCCAATAAATATGATTATTTTAATGGAATATAGCCTTTAAATTTTGGCCTTGTGAATATCTGAACGATTTTTCTAATGGAGATTATATGTGACTATCTAAATTAATTTATTGATTACCAAAATATAATCACAAGATTCCAATACACTGGTTTCATTTATTCGAGTCAAGTCATGTCAGAGGCCCTGAAATTGATTGGGTGTGACCTGAAAACTTCAACACCAGAACTGATCCAGTCGGGTTACACAATATTTATTAATTTTATTTATTCAATTATAGTTTGAGTTGACTCAATGGTTCCGATTCTCATTAACTCCCATGGAACTCTGCCTTGAATACAGAATGTTTGCGAACTGCCTACCAATATTGTAGGGCATTTTTCCTGGGTAAAAAACATATCTAAATATTATATTTAAATTGTCCGCAAGTCTTCAGTTACTCACACAGCGGCCATTTTGCTTTTTTCACTTATTATTTTTTTTCTAGATAATGGTTAAACATACGAAATTGAAACTTTGCACGATCATTTATAACTACCAGACAAAGCTAGGAAAAATTATGATAATTTTTCAAATTCATAAAACAAAATGGCGGCCATTTAAAATGTTGTTTCTTAAATAACTCAGAAAACGATAATTTTCAATCGACATCACTGTGAACAGACCTAAAAGACCTCACATGAAATTGATGAACAATATGGCGACTATTGGCTTTTGGCGAGATTTCTCACCTTATTTAGCAATTTGGAGGTTATAAACAACTTGAAAAAAACATAGGGAGAGAGAAAATAATTTTCTTATATACATATGGACCTGAAAACTTATATACATATACTATTCATATATACATATATGTATATATATACATATATTTTGAAAATCCTTCTTCCCATGATTCTTCCTTTCCTAACCCATCTAATTAACACCTCACTAATGACTTCAGTTTTTCCTGAAGACTGGAAACGCTCTATCGTTATTCCTCTCAACAAAATTTCCAACCCTCTCACTCCCTCAGATTATAGGCCTATCAGCTTATTGCCTTCCTGTCATAGGTACTGGAGATTATTGCTCACTCCCAAATGAGTCTGTACATTCATGACTCTGGTTTGATTAGCGATTTCCAGTCGGGGTTCCGTAGTGGTCACAGTACCACCTCGGCTCTGCTGAGAGTTGCTGATGATATCCGCGGGGCTATGGATGGTAGACAGTTAACTGTTCTAGTATTAATTGATTTTAGTAAGGCCTTTGACTCCATTTTTCACCCCACCCTCTTGTATAAACTTCGTAAATTGGGATTTTCAAACACCACTGTAGCATGGGTAAGGTGTTACTTGCAGGGTCGGTGTCAGAGTGTGAGAGTGGAGGGTGTCTCTTCACAGTGGCGCAATGTGGATAGAGGAGTGCCTCAGGGGTCGGTCTTGGGTCCTCTACTGTTCAGAATATACATAAACGACGTGACTAGTTCTCTACTAACCACCAGATATCATCTATATGCAGATGACCTGCAAATCTATGAACACTGTATTAAAAAGGATTTCAACACGACAGTAGAGGAAATCAATGATGAATTAGTACGTTTACTTGATTGGGCTGGTAATAATGGGCTAAAGGTGCACGAGACAAAGTCAAAGGCAATAATGGTTGGTTATTTGAGACTACTGAACACACTTGACTTGTCAGATGGACCGTTTATTACAATCAATGGCATACAATATTATTAGAGTACAGCTCAGACGTGAAAAACTTGGGACTCACTATGACTAAGACCTTGGATTGGACAAACCATGTGACGTTGACATGCAATAGGGTGATTGCTGGGATCAAGACGTTGAAGAAGATTTCTGACACTCCTTTTTCAACAAAGGTTATGTTGGTGAAGACCTTGATTTTCCCGGTTTTGAACTATTGCGACATTGTAAATACTGACATGACTGTTCAACTACTACAGAGGATGCAGCGTGCGCATAACTACTGTGTCCGCTTCATCTTCAACCTCAGACGTGACAACCATGTGACTGAATACTTTGACCGACTTGGTCTCATGAAGTTACATGAATGTAGGTCATTTCATGCGGTTCTCTTTCTGCATAAAGTGTTAAAAACTCACGCCCAAGTACGTAGCTGAAAATTTTCACTTCTTGTGTGACATTGATCGGGGTGGTACCCGGCATGGTTCCCATTTACTGGCTCGTCGGTTTGGCGCGGCTGTTTTCAAGTGGATCAGGGTTGGTGTGGGTGGCTGGACCTAGCACAAGGTTCATTGGCCAGTTTTTCTTTCTTTTTTCTTTTTCTCAAAACAATTCAATATTTATTATTTCTCTTTCTTCCTCTTCTTCTTCTTCTTTTTCTTCCTCTTCTTCTTTTTTTCTACTTCTACTTCTTCTTTTGTTACATTGTATTATTTTTCAGTTTTAATTCTTTAATTTCTATTCATATCTCAATTATAATTAAGGTTTCTTTTTTTTCCCCATTGATTATTATTTTTGTATTTTAATAATATTTATTTACCTTGATTGTAATATTGTATATATTTTTTTCTGAATTTGATTTGTTTAATCTAGTAATTATTTAGCATTGTATTGGAGGGTTGAGTGTAAGAGAGGGCCGGCTGCGCCCTAACTTCGCCCTCCTAGGTAAAAATAAAGGCAGCTATTCTATTCTATGGTTTTACAAAAGCTATCACAACCTCTAGAATGCATTTGGCAGGAGTAGATATTGGATTTAACAGCATGTCTTTGGGCCCACTTTCCTTACCCTATTACCATAGGTAAGGAAAGTATTGCTTCCCGAAAAAATTTGAGGTACCCCAATTTCTAAATTTCTATACGTTTCAAGGTCCCCTGAGTCCAAAAAAGTGGTTTTTGGGTATGGTGTGTGTGTGTGTGTGTGTGTGTGTGTGTGTGTGTGGTGTGTGTGTGTGTGTGTGTGTGTGAGTGTATGAGTGTACAGAGTCTGTGTACACGATATCTCATCTCGCAATTCACGGAATGACTTGAAATTTGGAACTTAAGGTCCGTACACTATAAGGATCCGACACGAACAATTTTGATTAAATGCAATTCAAATTGGCGGCTAAAATGGCAAAAATGATGTCTAAAACAGGGGTTTTCGCGACATTCTCAAAGACTCCTCCAACGATTTTGATCGAATTTATACCTAACATAGTCATTGATAAGCTCTATCAACTGCCACATGTCGTATATTTGTAAGAATTTCAGGAGCTCCGCCCCATCTATACAAAGTTTGATTTTAGATCTCCAATTATCAGGCTTCAGATTCAATTTAAACGAAAAAATTTCAAACACTTATAACTTCTGACACAATGCTCAGATTCCATCTTACTACACTTCATTCTTCTCGGCTCGTCAAGGCGGTCCAAAATCATGCATCATAAGTCACATTCGGTCGGAAAGTGGTAAATTAATTGTTGAGTGTACTAAAGCCTATATTCCAATACACAAAAATCTGGTGTGGCGCACTCACACAACTTTCCTTGCCGTTATGAAAATTGATCACCTGACGCTAGTGT